>NW_027446866.1:577500-737500 GCF_038048845.1 Mixophyes fleayi | reverse complement strand
TCCACCTCAAACCCTGCACTCTCTGTTCTCCTCTCAGTGTCATCCAGTGGGCAGAATCTCTTCTGGAGAAGGACGTCAAAGACAATCGCATGATCGGAGACCTAGGAGCACAACACATCCTTCAGACCACAGGCATCACGGGTGGGGTCGGTATAATGACTCACTGCAACACGGGGTCACTGGCCACCGCTGGCTATGGCACTGCACTGGGTAAGAGAAGACCTATGTTGACGTTTTGTGCTTGCTTTATGGTGTAAATATATTGCTTGACAATTCAGATCCACGCCTCCAGAGAGGAGGATCTTTCTGTGCTCTATCCATTATTTAAACGTGTCCATCTGTCATTCCCCAGACCCTAGTCACCTTTAACCACACGAGACCCCCAGCGCTCCCGTTTCTCTCATACTGGCTCCATTATTGGTTGAGCACTGATTTAGGAGTTGATATAATTTTATTTATGAACGGAGTGTTTCACCATTATGTATTTTAAAGTGTTCTAGCAGCTGGTACTTTTTTATACAGGTGTTTTTTATGTTAAGATTCTTGTTCAATTTGGCTTACTCCATGTGGGGCCAAATTGTACATTAATTGTGTTTCTCTGCCCTCCCACTGCGCTGCTATGTTATCCACGTGTGCACAGCTTAACACCGTCTCCTATGTGGGGTTGTTTAATGTTTCCTATCTCCTCTCATCATCTGTGGCTTTGTGGCAGGTGTGGTGCGCTCCCTACACGCCCTTGGCCGTCTGTCCCACGTCTTCTGCACAGAGACCCGACCCTATAACCAGGGCTCCAGGCTCACTGCGTATGAGTTGGTATATGAGAAGATTCCAGCCACTCTGATCACAGACAGCATGGCGGCAGTCACCATGAGAGAGCGTCAGGTCAACGGTAAGTAGCACATGACCATAATATGTTCTTAGTCATTTTGTCCTTGTTATTGGTGAGACTTGTGGTTCTTTGGTGTCACTCACTGATTGAAGGGACTGTTGCTGTTCCTATCTCTTGAGTTGGTCCCACACAGGGAAATTGTGTCAGACAATTTGGGTGATTTAGACAAAATTGGCTTGAAATTGCCACGTGAGGGCTTCACTAAGAACAATTGAAATCTATTTCTGGATTTTAATCATTTAAGGCCTGAAAAAACAAATGTCCGATGACCTCATCTCTGTGTATGTGTGGTCGTTTACCCACTGCTATGATTGGGCCTTATTGGATCCAGCCTGCCTAAGGACAGAGTGGTACAATTTTTCCAATTCAGCCACAAGTGTGTTGCCAGAAATGTGGATGTTTATCGGTTAGGCCGAATGTCTGGATCTTGACGTGGGTTTACAAACTTTACAGTGTTATTATGCTGACAGAAAGACAAACTTCCTTGACATTGTCTAGTTTTACCCTTTTTCATTTTTTCATTAAAAATATTTTGTAACAATGTAAACTCATTAATTATTGGCCCCAACTACAATTTTTAATACCCATTTAGGAAAAGCAAGACCAAGTTGATTGCCTTTCCCTCATCCAATTCCATTCCTGTCCCCAGCTGTTGTGGTGGGAGCCGACCGGGTGGTGGCTAATGGTGATACCGCTAATAAGGTTGGAACATACCAGTTGGCCGTCATTGCCAAGTATCATGGAATCCCGTTTTACGTGGCTGCGCCAAGCACCTCGTGTGACCTCAGCTTGCCTACTGGAACCAGCATTGTGATCGAGGAGAGGCCCAGCCACGAGCTGACCGATATAAATGGTGTCCGCGTGGCAGCTCCAGGTGGGTACTTAGGGGGAAAAGTGGGGGAAATTATTTATTAAATTACTAGGTATGCTAATGCCCTTCTCCTCCCAGGTATTCAGGTCTGGAACCCCGCTTTTGATGTCACTCCCAATGAACTGATCACTGGAATAATCACGGAGCATGGAGTCTTCAAACCGGAAGAGCTGAAAGATGGACTGAGCCGTAATCCTTAACATTCTCTGCTTTTCAGCGGTGTCATTTTGTGGACCAATGCAGTGTTCGACTGCTACACGGGGGGCTTATGCGGAATGCTTTACTGAGTGGTTCCTAATCTCTCACTCAAAGAAAGTTCTATAATACAACTTTGTGCACTGATGCTAATTCCACTCAGGACCCAACAGGTCTTTCTGGATTTTTTGTGGGGATATTTGAGGGGTTCATAATTTATAATTCTGTTATACTGGCGATAGGAAGGGAAACAGAGATCTATTCTCCCAGTACTGGAAAACTTTGGCAGTCCGAGGTATTCCAGCAGCTAGGACAAGAGGTGTATGTAATGCTGTGCCCTGTTCAAAACATTGAACGCCTGTGTATCTAGGTGCTGTATTAACTACATATTTCCTGACTGTATATGTTTAAAGCTCATAGCATGGAGGGTTGGGATTGTGCTACACTGCCTCAATGATAAAGAGGGGAGGTTTTCCTAAGGTTAATTCATTTGATTTGTCTAGGTTATTAATTAGTTAGGAAATTAAAACACCCATGATTACCATTTTAATAAGCAGAAAAAAAACTACAACCAACTAAACTATTTTGATCAAGAAATCTCAGGGCTGTTTATTAATATTATTCTATTTTTATTGTTGCAGAGGATTTGAACCTTTCTGCATGTTGGGGCCCAGATTAATCCTGATTTATGGCTCGTTAAACTTTTGGGTTTAATAATTTTGCTGCTGACTGCAAGTTACATATATTAATAAAGCTTTTTATTATACCCTGCATGGCAAAAAGTATTGTGGACACCCAAACCTGACATCCATACGGACTTGGTGAACATCTCATGAATATGGAGTTGATCTCCTCTTTTGCTGCTATAACAGCCTCCACTCTCCTGGGAAGGCTTTTTTCCACTACATTTTGGAACATGGCTACAGGGATTTCCATCCATTAAGCCACAAGAACATTAGTGAGGTCAGGTGACTGATATGGGGTGATAAGACCTGGCTCACAGTCGATGTTCCAATTCATCAAGTAGTGGAATAACCTCCTCTCATCCCCATCAAAAGACTTAAGGGATCTGGATAAACTATGAGTTCCAGAATTTGTAGAGAGACGTATTCTGTGATATAGGTGCTCATATTCCTCCCATAAAAGCCGTCCATCATATTTTGACTTTGATCTCTCCAATTTCGGGCAAACAGGATTTCCCATTTCCTGGCCACACAACACCTTGTGGCCAAGTATATTGATTGGAGTGCGCATCCATGCATGGTATATACACAGATTACATATAGCCCTTGACATACCCTGTATGGGGCATACCACCCTATTGGTACTACCTTGGTTACCTCCCGGGGTCCCCACGAGTGTGGGGATGCATCACCCAGGGCACACCATAGTAATGACATGTGTACATCCGTAGGGGTGGACCATCAATGCATCTGAACAAAGGGTTATTGGCAAGTTCCCCTGACTTCCACGGCCAAGCCAAAGACTGCATTTTCCACCCCTGATGGTCTCTATCAATATAAAGTCCTACCCTTTGGGTTGCATGGGGCACCTGCCACCTTCCAAAGGGCTATGAATAAATTGCTACGACCTCACACAGCTTATGCAGCTGCTTACTTGGATGATATAGTGATTTATATCCCAGACTGGGGATCACATTTAGCCAAAGTTAAGGCGGTCTTAGCTTTATTACGGTCCGCAGGGTTAACAGCTAACCCAGAGAAATGTGCCATAGCCATGAGAGAAGCCAAATATTTGGGGTACATTGTTGGTCGAGAGCATGTAAAACCCCAGCTAGACAAAGTGGAGGCAGTCAAAAATTGGACAAGACCAGAGAAAAAGTCACAGTTAAGAACCTTTTTAGGCTTAGTAGATTACTACAGGTGGTTTGTAAGCCACTTCGCCACTAGAGCTGCTCCACTTAAGGACATGTAAAAAAAAAGTTGTCCAGATAGATTAACCTGGTCTGACTCTGCAGAAACCGCCTGGTCTGATCTTCGGTTAGCTCTTTGTTCCTCTCCAGTTCTACAAGCACCAGATTTTACCCGGAGGTTCTTCCTCCAAACTGATAATTCTGGTGTTGGCTTAGGTGCAGTCTTGTCACAGGAGAAGAATGGAGTAGAAAATCCTGTCCTGTACCTAAGTGGTAAGTTGCTTCCAAGGGAACAAAAATATGCCACTGTGGAAAAAGAATGTCTCGCCATAAAATGGGCTACAGAAGCTCTGCGCTATTATCTCCTAGGCGGAGAGTTCACCCTAATAACAGACCATGCACCATTAAGATGGATGCAGAACAACCGGGAGGTAAATGCCAAGGTAACCCGCTGGTTCTTGGCACTACAACCTTTCAAGTTCTCAGTAGAACATAGGCCTGGGATTCTACACAAAAATGCAGATGCGTTGTCACGAAAATATGCGCTCCTCCCGAAGTCCGTGTCCCCCTGTTTGGAGACGCTAGGGGGAAGGATATGTAACAAAAGGAGGCATTTAGCTGGCAATATGCAGAGAAAGCAGGGAAGTAGAGTAAAACATTGGCACAGTTATGTACCTAGGTGGAGATTAAACCAGGTAAAAACATATGTGTAGTTTAAAATTGGTTTACTTACATGATTTAAAAGCTGCTTCCTCTCAGCAAACAGACAGGGTGGGTCTGATAGTCTAAACAGAGGCAGGCATGGGCGTTTCCTTTTAAAGAGAAGGTGCGTGTGTCACCTGTCCATCAAGCTAGGCCTGTGGGAGGAGTGTCAGGTATTGTTTTATTGTTCATTGTCCTGCTTGTTTCATTGTTCAGGGAGATCAACGCTGGGCTAGCTGGCTGATCTGGACAGAGAGCTGGACTATGTATAGTAAGCGTTGAGGGTCTCCATAATTGCTGTGCAAGTATACGGTGTCAAAACATTATTACTATCCAGACAATAAAGAACCATAAAAAGGAAGAAGTTGTACGCGTGTGCTTCTGCAGTAGCGGGCTCTTGCCACAATATATATAGTACTGGCTGGATAATGATTGGACAATAATGTTTTATCTCATATCGACAATTTCAATTAGAAAAATTACTAGACAAAGAGAATAAATTGTGGTGGGATAGATACACGTTGATGTGGTACAAAAAAGAGAGACTGATTCCAGAAGGTCTTCCAGCGCTTTTGGGGTGTCCCCCATAATTGTGCATAAATATTTCTGGCTGTCAAAAGTCATATCTGTCAGCAGTATCTACTAAATAATTTGTAGCACTCCTCAGTGCTTTTGGGGTGTCCTCCCTAATTGTGCATTAATATTTCTGGCTGTCAAAAGTCATATCTGTCAGCAGTATCTACTAAATAATTTGTAGCACTCCTCAGTGCTTTTGGGGTATTAAAGTAATTCTATCGTTTTAAAATAAGCATTGCCCAATCAATTGTATGTGTGTCCAAAGCACAAAGTGATTTATTTTTAACAGATGTAAATAGTCAACAATTCAATACATTATTATATCATGATAAAGTACAGTACAGCACAGCCAATACCAAAAGATAAGTACATACCAAATGCAATCGCTTGCGCACGCTGCGCACCCACCGGACCCGATGGACAATATTCTGTATAGAATATTGTGTCAGAGTTGACTGAGGCCCCAGTGAGATGCAACTAATATATATACAGTCAGTGTTTCATTGTGAACAATAGAGATGACGTAGATTGTTTCTATAGGTCCAGACGTTGGGTGGGTCCAGGCCAGACAGGTAATAGGTTGATTCAATCTAAGGAATCCAAAGGTGGGGGTCTTCTCTCCAGGGGGTCTGCTCCTTTTCATAGCCAGTATCATACAAAGGTTTTACTCTCTAATATCAATAACTAAAGTATGCAATGTGCGATCTCTTCGCCGACTGCACCGGACAGCTGCTGATGATTAGGGCTTCAATATGATATCAGGCATGACACCTTTCCCATTACCTAAACCTTTAATAACACTACAATGTACATATAATCAACATATACATATATATATATATATATATATATATATATATATATATATATAGACTAATAATAAACCGAATACTCCTGAATTACAGTGTAACAGAACCAATATGAAATTATATAAATAACTAACTGTTGTAATGCGAGTGTGTGCGTGCGTATTTTACCGTGCGAACGCACCACGTCACGTAACACGTGGCGTACGCTTCGCAATACGCACGGCAAACCAATATTAAACCAATATACTTTCGTTCATCCAATTATACGACTTCAACAGTCCACCCTTTGATAGTACAATAAACTATCACCTTAAAGATGTTATAAGCAGGATCTCAGTACCACGTTTCATTGTTATGTAATACAAATCCCCTTTGGTGTATGTCCACACTGTTCGTAGATCTAAACAAGTTATCATAAGAGAGAGTCTTAATCCTCTAAACGACTTCTTCTTTTACTATAAACCGTACACTTCTGGAGCTTGGAGATAACTTTTTGTATGCCCTTCAAGGGTGCAATAAAACACTTAATACATTATTTGGAAAGGTACATGGTACAGCAGAACGTGTATCAGCTATACAGAATTCTCTACTACAGTTCTTTAAGTTTAACAGGTTCTTCTGTCCAACGCATGTCTTTAAGCTCAGAATACATTTAAACACTTCATGTTCATCAATAGCATCATCCTGTGTCTATCAATAATGTCATATGCAATCTCTTTCAGCTTGCGTTAATATACACACATCACATAATGTCACCAGTTCTTTTCATCAACACTTGTGGGCGGGCTATTGTCTGTTCGTTCTTCCCAGTCTCCCAATACCCAGATTTAACAGTGATCGGCTTGTAAAGCATTGGGAGACTTCAGACTAAGGGACCTAGGTGTCCTACTTTTTCCCCTAGTGACCTCCCACCCATAGTTCGGGTACCTCAAGAATATTTAGTGGAAAGAGAACTAATCCTACTTGATATAATCACTGAGGCACGCGTGAGCACGCCCAGCACTTTGTTTGGTCTAAAACTTTACCCTCCCAAGAATGATAATCATTCTCAAGGATGCCTGCTCAAGTCCGAATTTTACTGGACTGGCATCGCTGGGTGTGTCTCTTTTTTTTACTATGGGGTCGCCGTACTTACGGACGTAATGCTACTCAGACAATAGCCCCTCGCACTTTCTCCAAGCTCCAAGGTTTCCAAATTTTCCTTTACCCCTGAATTGAATAGAGTAATTGGCCGGACTGATTATGCTACTAACTTCTTCCTCCCCAATACCTCCTTATCATTACCTGAACCAGTCTCTGTCACCTGCTAATAATCAAAAGAATTAACCGTCCTGAGAAGAGAGTGAAATGAGAGAACACAAAAGAGGAAAAACTACAACTTCATGCTGGACAACAGTCTTAGCCTTTGGCTCAGGTGCTACTAACTGCATTCGAGGCCTTCCAGTACAGACTCATGAGTGCCCTTGGACCCTTCTCTGAGTGTTGGCCCCTCTGCAGTGGGTGGTATGGGCACCAGTGTGTCTCTGCTACCCTTAAAGCCGTGAGGCTGGTAGCCTACACCTGGTACCTGTCTGGCAAATAACCTAAGCTTAAGAAATTTCTGCTCCACAACTTACTCTCCTGATCCAACATCCTGACAGTTAGTGTGACCTTTCAGGAAACAGTGTTTTGGACGTTCTCGGTTGCTGTCTCACTATTTACCTTCTCTCAAGGTCTAACCTAGCCTCCCAGTTACAATCTCATCTCACGAGGGGTCAAGAACATTTCAAAAAAACTGACAGGTTAGGAGTCTGCCCAGGGGTGATCTCTTGGTAGCGGGAAAGGACTAGTGGCACTTCAATCAAGTTCCAACTCTTATTCTATTCAATTCATTCTACCGAGTACCACTACTTTATGTTCACACTGGTTTATGGCTAACTGAAAGTATGTGATTTGTTACCACTACTCATACATTATACATCTATTATCAATAACATGAATACCCCTATCATCTATTATAACTCTAGGACTATCACATTGAATAACAAAAGCTTTGAGTATGATACAGTAATACATTAGACACATTTCAATACACCTCTACCCAGACATTTTTCATTGGTACACCTGTGTATACTTGAGGATCCTGCATGGTGGTAATTGGATGACGTGTATTTGTTTTACCTGGAGGAAAACCCATCAGCAGGAGGGATATGGGATGGCTCTATTGGTCTACCTTGTCCATCTCTCCAGAGTCCACCAGACTCCTCACCACATCTCTTCACCTTCCAGACAGTTTATCCTTCAGGTAACACAAATCTTCCTATATTAACCAATATGTGTATGCGTGCACGTGTGTGTGTGTTCACCTTTCTTAAAACTAAAACAATACAACGAAAAACAAACAAAACATAGATTTGTTAGCTGTCACATAAAACCCTGTTGTCTATTTGACAGCTATGTTCTCCCTGGTGTGACAGCCCTGTATGGTTGTGCGTGTAAGTGTGGACCTTACTAGCAGCTACTTCAGTTGGTAACTGTGTCACTGTATAAAGTCCTCTATGTAGTGTCCTAATCATGTGCTGGTATTGCTATAAAACGATTTCTCAGTCACCTCAACATCGCCCTCTAGACTAGAAAAATGCTAAAGACCAATGTATATCAATCGATTTTCCCTCTGCCAACTCACATGTCATTCTCAGTACCTCATATTCAGCTACTTGACTAAGTGGGAAAGGCAAAGAGGTCTCTTTCTATAACACTTTCTTCAAATATAACAGTATCCAGTACATGCCCGTCTAACAGTGAAAATTATAAAACATGAAAATTCTACATTTTCTAGGGTTTCACATTATGTCGTATCTTGTGGTAAAAATCCTACTCCAATGTTCTACACAGAGATGCATATCTGTATGCCTATCCTCTAGCAATCTCTTGTCTCCACCCTTTGTGCATCCATAAAAAGGCACATTTTTGTACAGGAGGCACGAACCAAAACAAAAAACAAAAAAAAAAAAAAAAAACAGATATGCAATCTATAAAACATGAATCGTATTTCCACAACAGAACCTTTCTGCTTAAAAAAAAATCAGCAGTTTCTATACACATGAAAACAAAACCCCTGACTGTTTCTGTAACTTATGTCAATCTAGTGTGTGTATCTCTGAATTTGTCTTTTGTAAAAATATAAAATATGTTTTAGCCCCATTGTTGAGACTGTGTCTGATTTTATCTCTACCAGAGCAGAGAGAGAGAGAGAGAGAGAGAGGTAGAGAGAGAGAGAGAGGAAGAGAGAGAGAGGTAGAGAAAGAGAGAGAGAGAGAGAGAGAGAGAGACAGAGAGAGAGAGAGAGAGGGGAGCGGGAGAGAGAGAGAGAGAGGTAGACTAGCGTTTGTGTAAAGAATGAGAAATAGGAAAGCAATGAATGATGGGAATACAAAGGTTTGAATACAAACATACATGTAGAAAGGGAGATTTTTACAACAAAATGACAGCTGGATTGGACTCTGACTCTATGGGGAAATGGCTGTATTCATTCCACTGTTCCCCTTAGCTATTTGCTAACTATGACCCCTCCCCATACTTGACTAGGGGTTCTTAACAGTGCAATCCAGTGTCGTCCGTCATTTGTTCATTAAGAACTTGGTATCTCATTGACTACATACCTTTTCAACGGACTTTTCTAACTTATAATAGAGAAATGTAAAAATGTACTCTTAGTGACTCATATTTTCTCTGAAATACATAAAACGATATTTTGGAGCAAAGTATGTACATACTTCATTGTTGGATAATGATTCTCAGCCAAACAAATTATCATGAGTCACTGCAGCCTAAAACAAAAGGGTGTTCCAATTGTCTATTGTTAATTAGTCTTTCAAGAGTAATTCTTCTATTTCTCTATCTCACCCCTTTTAAACACTTGTCTATACTTCTTTTGTGTCCCCTCTATCTGTGAAAAGAAAAACAAGATAGTTATCTTAAAACAGCAAACAAAACAAACATTTCTATTCTTTGCCGTCGCTAGCGATTTAGGAAACAAACATGTGACAACATAAAACGAACAAACAAAATCAACAAAGATTACTTTTAAAAAAAAAATAAGTTTCTTTCTACATTTTGCACCTTAATGCTCACCACAGATTAACTCTAGAGTCGGCTATATTTCTCCCCCAGGAATTGGCTGCTATGAGGTGCACAGGAAACTGTTGAGAAGTCTCCGAGATTTGTGTGCGCCGTCTCTGTGGGTGTCTATGTGATTCCCCCTTAGATGGGCCAAGTCCCTTTGCTTCCGCTCTTGTCATTGTACAGTCCTGTGCTTGGTGTCCTATTTTAGTGCATCTAAAACACTTTCTCAACTCATGTTGTTTCTCTTCTTTTTTACAATCTCTTGCGAAATGGCCTTCTTCGTTACACTTAAAACACCTGCTTTTTCTATGTTTCTTATTATGTGGGTTGTATGCTGGTGGTCGTGTGTGCAGTCCCTCTAGTGCTGGGATACTTACTATCATTACCCTATCACTTAGTGTGTCTTTCTGTTTATTTATACTTTTATCATGTTCTATAGCTGACTCCCTGAGAGCACTTACAGTGGTTCCTTTCCAGTATGGTAATGAAGTTTGCACCCTTCTTTTCAAGTTTTCCCTGAGGCCATCCATTAGAACTTTAACAGCAACCTCTCTGTAATATAGATTATCTTTTATGTCTGGTACCCCAGTACATTTGCCCATTGCAATCAAAGCTCTGCAAAAATAGTCTGCTGCATTTTCACTATCTTTTTGCTGGATACTAAAAATTTTACTCCAGTCCACTATCACTGGGAAATATGTGGCCAACTGTGTGATTATATGTCTAATATTGTCCTGATTATCATCCTCGGTTAAGGATTCATCCTCCTCCAACATACAATCCTTAATGAACTTTTGTATATCAGTATTGAGAGGAAGACAGGTCTTCAATAATACTCGCCAATCTTTATTAGTTGGCTCATACACATTACTATAATATCTAATAAACTGCTGACATTTGGTCAAATCTTTCCTAGGATCAGGGAAATCAGACAAAATTGAAAATGTTTCAGACCTAGTGCATGGATCATGCTTTGCTACATGTTTTAAGGGAACATCACTATTCCTGTCTGCTTTCCCATTGGGAACTGCTGCTGTGCAGATTGGATGTAAGTCTACCAAATCACTGAAACTAGTTGCTGAAATTGCTGCTGCAGTACAATGGATGTCTCCCCCTGTGTTAACCTTTTCATTATTCTCACCACTTTCAGCAGCTGCCCCTGCTGGTGGGACCGTTCCTCTTCTTTGTCCTGAAACATTACCTTTAACGTTACTTAAAACAACATACAAGTTACTAGTTACAGTTTTTACAGTTTTGGTATTGGCTGTACTTCCCGCCCCGACCGAATTTATCGGGGGCGTGTTTGCGCTCAGTTCGCCACACTTTGCAACGCACACTTCCGGAATGCTTGTTTCTGGTACGCTTACTTCCGCTGAACACGTGTTTTTCCTTACACTCACTTCCGCTGTGCGTTCGCTGCCCTGCCACGTGTTACCTTCCATTTGCCACGATTTTAAACAATGATTATGTGCATTTCTCACTTTCTTTGACTTAATCAACCGTACTTTATCTTTTACGGTATTTAGCACCTCTGCATTAAAACTCCCTGTTGTTGGGAAAGGCCTATCACATTCTTTGGTCATTTCGACCCACGTGTCACAATACACAGTTGCGTATGCACCATATTTTGCACACATGAGAAACCTCGCTGACTCAATAAGACCTTCCTTAGGCAGTAAACTGGCAATCTCTAGCGTATGCCTAGCACCCATGTTGCACAATATACTTTCTACCCGGAACACAGACACACCGCAATGCTCTGTTCCTTCCGGCCAAATGTGAAATACAGACACACCGCAATGCTCTGTTCTTTCCACCAAATAATTTCAACTCTGTTGCTATACTCATCGCTAGAGATCTATAATGCTCGGTGAACGTATTTCCTGTTAGCCGCGTTCACTCGCTTTTCTCGCCCTTGGCGAGGGTCCCTAATACAGAAATATCACTGTGGGCCCCAAGGGCTATCAGCTCCTCGATACCCTGGCTCAACCACAAAAATCTGCTGAGTTTATTATCGCTGGGAGCGCAAAGTCGATACAATCAACCTGCCTTTCCAGTATAATTCCTCCTAGCTGCTTCACCAATTCGCACTAACGGTGCGACCGGATCGCACTGCCTACCAATACTAATTATTAGCAAACCTTGCGATCTATTGGTAGCGCTTTTGCGAAAACTTCGTTTTCGCATTCGGTATACCTGCCCTGTATACCGTCCTTCAGTTGGGCAATCCGCCTCGTCAGACAGCAACTGAGCACCTCAACAATAAAACAGTGTATCTACGTTACAACATCACACACTATACACCTTTTCTGCGCAGAAAATCAAAAGTTCCCAACAACAGTAATAATGTCTCAGAGGCTTTCACAAGTAATTATACTATGCATGTATAATAACTATCAAAACAATTGTTCAACCACGTGGCAAATCTACCGGAAGTTTGCGTACGCACAGCAGGAAGTACACATACGCACAGCAATGCAATACACTTTAAACCATTAAAACGACAATAAAAAGAAACATTTTTCTTTCTTGTCCCTAGATTCTAATTAGCGTTCCTTCAGTCTATGCAACAACGGACATTCGGTTTCGCAACACACAGTGAACCACAGGTATTAGACGTATTACGTTCTTTCCTGCTTTATACGACGCGTCCGTCCATCCACCCTTTGTTGAGGAACCGAATATCGTAAGCGTTGCATACCTGCCGGTAACGTAATTCCTAACTCACAAGCCCCCATATTATTAAAGTAATTCTATCGTTTTAAAATAAGCATTGCCCAATCAATTGTATGTGTGTCCAAAGCACAAAGTGATTTATTTTTAACAGATGTAAATAGTCAACAATTTAATACATTATTATATCATGATAAAGTACAGTACAGCACAGCCAATACCAAAAGATAAGTACATACCAAATGCAATCGCTTGCGCACGCTGCGCACCCACCGGACCCGATGGACAATATTCTGTATAGAATATTGTGTCAGAGTTGACTGAGGCCCCAGTGAGATGCAACTAATATATATACAGTCAGTGTTTCATTGTGAACAATAGAGATGACGTAGATTGTTTCTATAGGTCCAGACGTTGGGTGGGTCCAGGCCAGACAGGTAATAGGTTGATTCAATCTAAGGAATCCAAAGGTGGGGGTCTTCTCTCCAGGGGGTCTGCTCCTTTTCATAGCCAGTATCATACAAAGGTTTTACTCTCTAATATCAATAACTAAAGTATGCAATGTGCGATCTCTTCGCCGACTGCACCGGACAGCTGCTGATGATTAGGGCTTCAATATGATATCAGGCATGACACCTTTCCCATTACCTAAACCTTTAATAACACTACAATGTACATATAATCAACATATACATATATATATATATATATATATATATATATATATATATAGACTAATAATAAACCGAATACTCCTGAATTACAGTGTAACAGAACCAATATGAAATTATATAAATAACTAACTGTTGTAATGCGAGTGTGTGCGTGCGTATTTTACCGTGCGAACGCACCAGCTATTAGAAGCAGGGAGGAAGAAAGGTAGGAAATATGATTGTAAGATGTCTGTCTTAAATTTTAAGTACAAGATCGCAGTCATCTTAATAAAGTTGTCTAAAATATTCACAATGGGCCTGAGTCATTAAGGCAAAAAAGAAGTAAATGTTCTCTGGGACAAACCATGTTTCAATGCAAGGGGTGCAAATTAGTTTATTATTTTGCAGATAAGTTAAATATTGGCGGTTTTATCATCTAACACACAAATACTTAATAACTTTATTATTACAATGAAATTTAATGTTGATCTAGGACATGCCCTACCCCAACTATAAATCTTTCCCCACATTTTAAATTTACCTCCCCTCCAATGCAACATGGTTTTGCCCAGGTGCAAATAATACTCCTTTTTTATGCTTTGCTCTCCTTAATGACTCAGGCCCAATATGTTTATAAGCATCCATATTTTATTATAGACCTCAATAAGATCCTGTTAATATTAAAAGGGACTACTATCAATTTTTGAACACTTTAAAACAATCCATCCCTTGGTCAGATCATTAGCCTCTTTCAACTATTCAGTTGCAGCAACGGTATCCAAAAGGGACAAACACAGATTCAAGTATTCAAACAATTGGTGGTTTAAAAACTTGCAAAAACTTATGCGACCCTTCTCTTAAGAATTATAATTCAGTTGCCTATCACAACTCGCCTGCAATAAATACAGTATCTTTGACCGTGATTTGAACGCAAAACAATTTACACCGTCTTTACTATGACCCGTTACGCATCAGCTGAAATCACTGTTTCTAAGTGGACACCATGTCCCACTACTGATTTAAATTCCTGTGCAATTCCTCTGTACAAGAAGGTAGAAGTGGCCTCTGGACTTAGCTGAGAGCCACTTGTTGTTATTTTAGTAAGGGCAGCTTCAGTTGAGTGAAAGGGATGGACGCCAGACAGGAAAGGGTCAAGAAGAGAGTGGGAAGAGAGAAAGAGGGACAGACAATTGAAGACAAGTCAAGTCAACTTTAGAGTTTTAGAAGCAAAGGGAAGCAAAGATACAGTGTGATAGTTGGAAAGAGAGGATGGGTCAAGGGAAGGTTTCTTGAGAATAGGAAAGATGAGAGCATGTTTGAAGGACAAGAGGAAGATACCAGTGAAGAAAGAGTTAAAGAGGTGAGCAAGGTGATGACAGGCATTGGGAGGGAGAGAGAGAGAGAGAGAGAGAGAGAGAGAGAGTGTGAAGGAACTTGAAGGGAACAAGGTCAAGAGGACAGGTTGTAGAAGAGATGGATAGTTGAGGGGATGCAAATCTTTCGAGAACAGATATCATTGTGGACAGAGTCAATTTTGACTTTGAAGTAGATGGCAAAGTCGAGAGCAGTGATGGGCAAGACGGGAGGAGGTGGGCGAGGACACAGAGAATTAATGGTAGCGAAGAGGCATTAGGTCATGTTGGGCAGGGAGGAGATGAGGGATGTGAAATAAGTTTGTTTGGCAAGGGAGAGGGCAGAATAGTAGGATGAAAGGATAAATTTAAAGTGGATGAAGTCAGCAATGGAGCAGGATTACCTCCTTTGGCGTGCAGAGGAGTGGGAACACTTTTGAAGGAGACGTGTAAAAGGGATGTGCCAAGGTTGATATTTAGAGTGGGGGAATATAAATGGGTTGGCTGGGGCTGCAGTATCAAGGGCAGCAGTGAGTGTACAGCTGTAAAGAGAGATGGCGGCGTTGGGGCATGACAGTGAAGAAATGGGTGCGAGGTGGGGTTCGACGGAAGATACAAAGAAGATTGGGTCAATTCTGTTTGGGGATGCTGTATACGAGTGACTTTGGTTGGGAGAGAGGAGGCAAGGGGTAAAGAGAGGCTAAAGAAAAGGAGACTGTGGTCAGAGAGGGAGAAGACAGAATTGGAGAAGTTGGAAAGTTCACTAGGTTTCACTAGGTCCAGCGCATGACCATCATGATGGGTGTTGGAAGCTGTCCATTGGGAGAGGCCATAGGAGGAATTGAGAGTTAGAAGTTTAAATGCAGGTGAGATAACAAGAGAGTCGGTAGGGATGTTAAAATTCATGGTAATAATGGTGGGAATATTAGAAGACAGGAAATGAGAAGGCTAGGTGGCAATGTTACCAATAAATTGGGAGGAAGGGCCAGGAGGATGATAGATGACAGAAAATTTAAGGTGTAGAGGGGAGAAGAGGCGAATGAAGTGAACTTCAAAAGAGAAAGGAGGAGTTGAGGGAGGGTTCAGGTAGAGATATCACTGAAGGTGTATACAGAAGCCAGTAGGGCACCTACACCTCCTCCTTTGTGGTCCGCAGGACAGTGGGTGTTGGAGAAAGAAAGACCCCCATGGGAGAGTAAAGCAGGTTATGCAGTATCAGAGGGAGATCACCATGTTTCAGTAAGGGCCAAGAGACCAAAGGAATGGAAATGAGCTTATTATTGCAGACAGATTTTTCATTCCAGAGTGTGCAGGACAGAGGAAGGTGAGGTGAAGGATGGGAATAAGGTTGTCAGGATTGGATGTCCAGGGAGAAAACAAGATATGCGATAGAGGGGGGAGCAACAGCGGATAGAGGGAATAGGCTTTGTCTTAAAGTATGGAGTAATGATGTGGAAAGCTATGCGGGGGAATGGGTGAAAGTGTTGAATAGAGAGTAATAAGCTACATGTCAATATTTGATCAAAATCCAGATCAAATTCAGTTTCAGCTCTTCATGCTTGTGATGGCAGACAAAGCCTTGAGCAGGCTTGAAAATATAATGATTAGATAGAAGACAGCAGGCAGATTAGTTAGATAGTACAGCAGGCTGATTAAAAGATGGCATGTTGCATTGTTGCATGGAAATAAACTGGCAGATAAAAAACAAAGTTTCTTGAAATGAGAAGGAGATAACATCAGAGTTTAAAACAGCCAGGGGGAGATGAAAACATCAAGAGTAAAATATGGGGTTTCCGGTGAATCTTGAACATTGTCCTCCTGCAGCAGTGGTATCAGGTAGAGTGCTCTAATCCCTTTCTTCTCCTGTCTAACTCTGGTATAACTCTGAATTATGCAATCTAAATCATAATACAGTCATGGCCAAAAGTATTGAGAATGACACAAATATTACTTTTCACAAAGTCTACTGCCACAGATTTTCTGATGGCAATTTGCATTTTCTCCAGAATGTCATGAAGAGTGATCAGATGAATTGCAATTAATTTCAAAGTCCCACTTTGCCATGACAATGAACTTTATCCCAAAAACAACATTTCCAATGCATTTCAGCCCTGCCACAAAAGGACAAGCTGACTTCAGGTCATTCTCTCATTAACACAGGTAAGAGTGTTGACGAGGACATGGCTGGAGATCACTCTCTCATGCTGATTAAGTTAGAATAACAGACTGGAAGTTTTAACAGGAGGTTGGTGCTTGAAATAATTGTTCTTCCTCTGTTAACCATGGCTGCCAGCAAGGAAACACGTGCAGTCAATATTGCTTTGCACAAAAAGGGCTTCACAGGCAAGGATATTGCTGCTAGTAAGATTGCACCTTTAATCAACCATTTATCGGATCATCAAGAACTTCAAGGAGGGAGGTTCAATAGTTGTGAAGAAGGCTTTAGGGCACCCATGAATGTCCAGCAAGCGCCAGGACCATCTCCTAAAGTTCATTCATCTGCGGGATCAGGGCACCAGTGTAGAGCCTGCACAGGAATAGCAGCAGCCAGGTGTGAGTGCATCTGCACGCACAGTGAGGCGAACACTTTTGGAGGATGGCCTGGTGTCAAGAAAGCCAGCAAAGAAGCCACTACTCTCCAGGAAAAATATCAGGGACAGACTGACATTTTGCAAAGGGTACAGAATTGGACTGCTGAGGACTGGGGAAAAGTCATTTTCTCTGATAACTCCCCTCAGATTGTTTGGGGCATCTGGAAAAACGCTTGTCTGGAGAAGGAAAGGTGAGCGCTACCATCAGTCCTGCGTCATGCCAACAATAAAGCATCCTGAGATCATTTATGTGTGGGGTTGCTTCACAGCCAAGGAAGTGGGCTCACTCACAATTTTTCCTAAGAACACAGCCATGAATAAAGAATGGTACCAAAACATCCTCCAAGAGCAACTTCTCCCAACCATCCAAGAACAGTTTGGTTGTGAACAATGCCTTTTCCAGCATGATGAACACCTTACCATAAGGCAAAAGTGATAACTAAGTGGCTCAGGGATCAAAACATCAAAATTTTGGGTCCATGGCCAGGAAACTCCCCAGACCTTAATCCCATTGAGAGCTTGTGGTCAATCCTCAAGAGGCGAGTGGACAAACAAAAACCCACAAATTCTGTCAAACTCCAAGCATTGATTAGGCAAGAATGGGCGGCTGTCAGTCAGTATGTGGCCCAGAAGTTGATTGACAGCATGCCAGGGCAAATTGCAGAGGTCTTCAAAAAGAAGGGTCAACACTGCAAATATTGACTCTTTGCATAAAGTTAATGACATGGTCAATAAAAGCCATTGACACTTGTGAAATGCTTGTAATTTTACTTCAGTATACCATAACAACATCTGACAAAAAGGTCTAAAACTTTATGAAAACCAATACTTGTGTCATTCTCAAAACATTTGGCCATGACTGTACATATTTGTGTTTATTTAATAACAGGGTGCAAAGGAACTGCCAATATAGAAAAATACAGTTGGCAGACTGTCCTGCTCTCTCTTACCTGTTCTTGCTGCTTTCCCTACCAGTGGTTTTTGGTGTCTCTTGCTCAGTTTGCCGATTGTCTGGATCCTGAAATGCTGGGGGCCCCATCTAGAAAAGAAAATGGGTACATGAAATTTAGAAAACTCTAAGGAGCTCTGGTGTTAAATCAAAATAACTCACATATAATGATAAGGCCTCCCTCCAACCCCAACATTAAAATACTAGCATTCGCATTGAATAAATAAACCTCCCTCCAAGAGCCCCAGCAATAAATTAATAGCATTTACATTTAATAAATATAACCATTTCTCACAACTATCCTGGCATTAAATAATTCATATTCAAATTTAATAAATAGACCTCATTGTCCCCAAACTCACCCCCACATTCAATTAATAGCCCCCAAACCACCCCATTTTAAATTAATAGGCCCCACTATTAAATTACATTACCCCATCACCCCACAAACAAAATAGCACCTTTTAGCCACCACCTACCTCACACCCACATTACCACACGCCCCCTTGTCATCACACACAGCACTGACATCAGCCCCCCCTACACACACACACACACACAACACTGACATCAGCCCCCCCTTCACATACACAGTACTTCCATTATTTCCCCCTTCACACACACACACAAAACACTGACATCGGCCCCCCCTTCACACACACTGTACTGACATCAGCCCCCCCTTCACACACACTGTACTGACATCAGCCCCCCCTTCTTCACACACACTGTACTGACATCAGCCCCCCCCTTCTTCACACACACTGTACTGACATCAGCCCCCCCCTTCTTCACACACACTGTACTGACATCAGCCCCCCCCTTCTTCACACACACTGTACTGACATTAGCCCCCTTCACACACACTGTACTGACATCAGCCCCCCTTTCACACACACTGTACTGACATTAGCCCCCCCTTCACACACACTGTACTGACATTAGTCCCCCCTTCACACACACTCCTGTTATCAGCGCCCCCACTTCACACTTACCTGTCATCCGCTTCCAGCCGCGCTTTCTGCTCTGCTCACATGGGACGGCACCTGTCACATGGTGCACGTCCCATGTGATACTTAGGCCACGCAGAGGGGGAGGGAGGGACAGATCCGCGGCCACTAGAAGGAAGGTGGCTGGTCCCGGGGAAAGGGGCCAGCCATCTTCCTTGTTTAAAAAAACAAAACGTCAGGCGGCACACGGGCGGCCTCAGGTCATCGGCCTATCGGTAAAATTCCCGGCAGTGCCTATGGCCAATCCGCCCCTGTCTGGACATATCAAGGAGGGGGATCAGTCCATTCTTTCTGCATTTTAAACTAATTGGTCATAGCTTCTCTGGAGCGTGTCCTTAAATACACACATTACAAACCACATTGTTCGAGTTTTTTAAGACCTTCCACTCTGGTGGCGAGGGCACCTCTAAAAAGTGTTTTAAAAGCATCCCACAGAATATACAGGTAGAACAGTATCAGAATACAGAATACACAGTTTGATCATTCTGACCTTTCACCCATTAAAGATAGCCAGAAGGGATTAAGTTTCTGGAACTAAAACCTTCTATCAGAAGCTAAGTCTACCACAACTACTTTTATGATGTCTCAGTGGCTACTGATGGGGAGAGTGGTAGGTTGAATTTCTGTAGGAGGCTTGGGCATAACATGGGGGAGCACATAGAGCGCGTGCTCCAGGTCATGGGCACAGACAGGGACAGATTGGCCCCCAGCCAGCTGCTTCCAGTCTGACTTATTCTCTGGTTTGTGAAAAAGCACATATTAAGACTAACTAGGAGAAGCCCACTTCTGTGTCACATAACCTCCTCTGCACACAGTGAGGAGGTCACATTGTATACCAAAGGAGTAGGGAGTGCAGTGTTTTTTCTCTCCCTCCACTGCAGGCTCCAGATGTAAAAGCATGTGGGGAAGGTCTGATAGGCATGAGTGGGGAGAGCATGTGTGGGAGGTCAGATGAGTGTAGCAGAGGTTGGATGGGCATGTGGGGAACACCCCACCTGCCCTTTTTATTTAGGGGAGGGGATTTAGTAGAACCCCACCCACTCTGTCCCTGTGATTGCTGGACTGCACCCCTACTTTCACTCCTATCAGGGGAGGTATGTCTGCGGCTGTACACTATGTACATGTGCGTGTTTGTTGAGAGGTAGCCAGAGAATACTGCGCGGCCAGCCAATCCAATTGTATATAACATTTTGGGGAGGTCTGATGGGTATATAGGGAGCAGGTAGGGAGGTATTATGGGCATATGGGGAGGTTTGAAGAGCATGTGAGAATGTGTGATGACCATGTAAGGGACCATCTTCCATGATTCAGGCATGGAAGACCAAGGCCCGGCATGTGACAGTGCTTTTCCTGGCCTCTTGGAGCAGGTGGATAAGAGATGGCCTGCCTGTCCACAATAAAGGCACAGATAATTTTTAAAGAGTTCATCACGCTCCTCCTGTGTGAGATGAGAGTGGCCGATCTGCATTGGCTGGAATGGGGTTCTTTATATGAGGTGCCAGAGGAGGGGTGAAGCTGGTACTTCCTTCTTTCCTTTATGCAGTCAGACAATCCTTGCTAGAAAGTTGCTAGCAAAGTTTGATTATGCCAGCTCTATTCTGAGGTCAGGGCCCGGTATTGAACCGCATACTAGCCAGATGTGAGGGACCCCTGCCACAGAATCAGAAGGCTGGATGCAGAAGAGGGTTTTATAAGCTAAGAGTGGTCAGCAGTTTCAAATGCAGCAGAGAGATGCAGGAGAATTAGAAGAGAGTAATGGCCTTTAGTTTTAGTAGTGATTAAATCATTGACAACCTTAGACAAAGTCTCTGTGGAGTGTTGAGAGCGAAAGCTAGACTGAAGAGGATCCAATAGTTGTTTGCAGAAAGAAAGCATGTGAGGCCAGTGTAGGCAAGTCTCTCTAGAAACTTGGAGAGGCATGGGAACTGGGAGATGGGATAGTAAATTGAGAGGGAGTTTGGGTCAGAATTTATTTATTTTAGAATAGGAGTAATCACTGCTTGCTTGAATATTGAAGGAAAGTTCCCTACCAGAAGAGAGAGAGAGAGAGAGAGAGAGAGATATTACAGATTTCAGCTAGAGATGGAATCAGTACAGGAAACGGATCTACTGATTTGTGAGGGAACAGGTTCAAGTGGACAGGAGGAGTGTAGGAAGATGAGAAGAGAGTAGATACTTCATCTTCATTTGTCAGATCAAATGAAGAGAAGGTGTCAGAGGGTGCTGGGAAGGAATTAAGGTGTTTACTAGTACAGGAAGAGCATACCATATTCTGATGTTATCAGTCTTGTCTTTGAAGTAGGAAGCAAGATCCTGGGCACTGATAATAGTTGGAGGGTTTGGGGTGCGAGGGTTAAGAAGGGATTTGAATGTGTTAAAGCGTGTTTGGGGTTAGAAGTTTGAGCAGAGATGACAGATTGGAAGTATTTTTGTTTAACAGTGTCCAGAGCATTTCAATAAGAGTGGTAGATAGCAGTATATGTGAGGAAATCATAAGAGCTACGAGATTTACGCCAATGATATACTTTATGAGAACGTTTTTGAAGATTTCATGTTACGTTAGACGTGGACTATGAAGAGTCACTGGAGCCACTGTTGAAGATTAATTTCTGCGGGTGTGAGGAGACTTGGTAGCGTTTGACAGCAGAGAGGTTAAAGTACTAGAGGTCAATCGTGTAGCTAATAAGGTGATGATCTTAGAGGGGGGTAAGGAGTGTTAAGGAAATCAGAAACTGAGCATAGTCTAGAGAACACAAGATCAAGGAAGTAGCCATCCCGATGAGCAGAGGATTCAATCCACTGGGAGAGGCCGAGGGAGGAGGTTAGAGAGAGTAGTTTGGAAGCAGCATTGGAATGTGGTCTAGCAATAGGAATATTGAAATCACCCATGATATGGTGGGGATGTTGGAAGATAAGAAGTGAGGGAGCCATGCAGAAAAATAAATTGTTGATGTGCTCCATGGGGATGATAGATCACAGCAACACACAAAGATTAAAAATCAGAATAGCATGTACTTCAAAAGATGTGATCATAAGTGATGGGACGTTTGGTAGAACTGTGAATTTGCACTGTGGGGGGAGAAGTAGTCCAACCCCACCTCCTTGTCTAATTCCAGGTCTGGAGGTGTTGGTGTAATGGAGGCCACCATGTGAAAGGGCTGCAGGTGAGGCAGTATCTGATTGTGTGAGTCATGTTTCTGTTATTTCCAGAAGATTGTGGTTGTTTGAGAGGTTTGTTACAGAGTGTGCATTCCAAAAGGCACATTTAAAGGACTTTTATAGGAAGAGGTGGAAGACAGGCGATGTGTTTGAGGTTTGTTAGATTACGGTGTTCTGAAATATGTGTATGGGGAAAGTGAGGGGGACATGGATTAGGTGATATATCACCAGCTAATAGAAGCAGAGAGAGAATAAGATAGGAAAGATGATTGTAAGATATGTGACCATTTAATTTCTGGTGACAGGATGAGGCTGTTCCAGTTAGTGAATATAAATAGGAAAAAAATGCATGAGTGCTATATAGAGGTGAGTGGAGTAATGAAGGGACAATGTGAACAAAGGTGTGTGTTGCAGGTAGGTTGAGTATAGTTCTAAAGATAATGCCATGAAAGGAGAGTATGAAAAGCAATTTGTTAAACATTTGGATTTCAGATTTCAAGAAACTGAGGGAAATAAAAAGAAATACCTAGTTACTTTGCCCATTGAAGCAAGAGAAGAAGTGCAGAGTCAGGTTGAAGCAGATGTAGCTTATGGCTGGATGTTTTCAATTGTTGTTCAATGTTTGTTCAGTTGTGATGTTTAACTGTGTTTTCTAAATATTTGTCCTGTTCATGCTCACAATAAGCATATGCAGATCTGGTGCTTGCGCCTCCTTACACTTGGAGAGGTGGAACGGGAGGGAAGAGGCTGACTAATGTTTTTTAGGAAGTGTTGGACATTATACAGCCGCCGGGTCCTGGTATTACCCCCTTAATAGCATGAATGTAACTGTCGGCCTTTGAATTGACGTTAATGTCAGTGTCGGTATGTATAATTGCCTGGATTGTTGGCTGTCACCAGTTCATGAAGTCTGTATTTGCTGCATGTCGTAATAACAGCATTCGCTGTCTTCATGTTGCTCAATCTCACACCGGAATGAATTGCTTCGGAATCTCCTACCCCACCCATAGTTTACACTTCAAAAAAATGTTTTTCATATCCATAATGAATAATGCTGTTTATAGCATTGTCTTACGGCCAAAGTCTTTACAGTGTTTGGTGTGAACTCTTAGGTCTACTGAGGGTGCTTCTTTGGTCCATTCACATAAGCATTGCCCCTCAACTTAACGCACGATAGGAGCTTAATATATAGGAAATAGAAAATGAATATGAAAATATTTTTTTGTCTGTCAGCTATAATTATAGTTTTTACAGATTATAATCTGTAAATAAAAATTGGTCAGTTTTGTGATAAAGTAATATTAACTTCATAGACAAATAAGCTGGAGGTTGTAGGAACTTTATTTCATATAGAGATGCATTTGCCACCACAGTTTTACTGCATCAGTTTGATACGAGCCTCACATCATAATTCTGTTAGGGAACCTGCTCCATCCACTATCTAACTCTCAGTCTGTGGTTTCCTGCTTCCTACTATTCCACACTGCCCTGTCACATCCAGCACTGTCTTCACAAATGTCACTGCCCCACACTGGATCAACACAGTCATTAAGACACTTATCTCCTGAAATACAGCTGCTGCTGTTCTGCTATTCTAACGTTCTGATTGGATACAGCTTGTTCTAACCCCACCCACTGCAAAACTGAGGACATCCCAGAATAAGCAGCAAATACAAATTGAATAAAATAAGTTGTTCAGACTCAAGTCAAACACACCTTACAAATGAAATCTCCCAAAACACAGTGCCATTTTTTAATTCTTCTTTGGAATGGAAATTGTTGCTTAAGGTACAAGAAAAAGGATTGCAAATTTATATAAAGCTTGAGATATTGGTTGAGAATGGAAATATCACAAAAAAATGTTGCTTTAAAGTAAAGCTATTGTCAATCCAATATATTTTTTTACAGTTTTTAAAACAAAACTAAATATAAAAGATCATATTTTTTGTTGTTGTTATACAAGCCCAAATTGCCGTAAACATTGTCAATGCAGCCAGAATTAGAAATTATACACACTGTATTATACACAGCACATACTCATGCCAGCTTTTAAAGCTGGTCCCACATTCCAAGCGTCCTGAGCAGCCAGATGCCTATGGCGTAAATGGACCAGTTAGTGCGGTCACAAGATAACTACACACACAGGCCAATAATCATCTTCTTCTGACCTTGTGACCAATTAAGAGCCTATCGATTTATTAATTTTAAATTATAAATAGACATCACAGTAACTTTTGAGCCACACACAATGTATGATGATAGGCCAATTGCCCAATATCGGCAGCAATATAACAGGTGTTTGGACAGAATTATACACATAAAGAAATAAAACGTCAAAAGTAAATAAAATTACCATGAAACCATCTCCATGTTACCCCTGAATTGTGTTATCCAAGGTTTGTGCCTTATTGTTCTGTATGGTTAATACAACCCTGTTATAACCTGTGTGTGTTACATTTGATACTGCTGTTCATAAATACATTTAGATGTCCTCTTGCTATGCTGTGATACAGTGGTGGCTTGGAAGCAATGTAAGTTTTAGGATATGACTTTACCCAAACCTAGGCTCCCTGGTCATTGGTGTGAAGCATGTTTTTCATTTTTTTTCTGATCTGGGGAACGTATATCTCAGGTTAGTAAAAGGCACCTTTCTGATGGTTTCCATAGCAACTGCCGTATCTTGCAGTAACTTGCTGATCATTGCTGAATGGATTAAACTACCGCTACCATCAGCAGCAAGATGTCAGAGCACGGTTTACTATCAAGACACCTAGCCTGTGACAACAGTTCAGAGTGTAATATCCTAAAGAGGTGGAGCAACAGATCAAACAGCATTTAATAAGACAACACAGGATTTTATTAATTAGCTGAACTACTATACTCAATCTGTGGCTGATCGCGTTTATTCATAAAAGCTTGCAGTAACCCATAATATTTATATTCTGTGTTTGCTGCACCTGTTCTACTCCAGAGAATGTAAATAAATAAATATATTGGATATTGAATATTTAGCGGGTAAGCATTAGAGGTTTCCAGCTTGGTGAAACATTGCATATAAAAAATAATCTCTTTCTAAATTATGTTTCACAGAGAATAGTTGACATCCTGCTGCAGCATTAATGAACAAAAGGATCCACTATTTATTTTACTTTAGAGAGTGGTCACAATGGGAATTGTAGATAAAAGCTGATTTTCACAGACCTGTGTTATCAGTGGTTGATAACTGTAGTCCTCTGGAGAATAAGGGAACCCACTCTTGTTTCGGTGATTAACGGTCATTAACAAAGAGGAGACTGCCTAGCCCACAGAAACAGCTGCAAGACCTGAGAGGGAATGACTGGAATGCAGCTACACATATGGAGTATGCACAGAAATGTAAATGGAACAAAATGCTAGGGGAACACAAGTCTGCTACAGAATGATTCTTCATCTGACATGTTAATTCACACACTCCCACCATGAGACACAGTGGGCCTGAGTCATTAAGGTACGCGTACTCAGCGCATTGTGCGTTTGTTATAAACCGCACATAAATCGTCTCTCCGTACTCCTGAAGTCAACAAGAAACGGATCTAAAAATATGTGCGGTGATGACTACGGGTGAGTTTTACTCTACTAGACCAGACACTGCAGGATACGTACAATATAAAATGGAATATAACATCTCAAGAGAACGCACAGAAAAAAAAAAAAAGCAATTAATGTTACTTATCACTCCCCGAAATTGTAGGCTGTAGTAAGTGTCCGATGCCTCTGCGCACGCAGCAGACGGAGCTGTATTCATGGCCGAATCTCCCAGTTAGCGGCATACGTAGAATAATTTTGCATACGATACGCTAAAAACCAACAGATACGTGCCTTAATGGTTTAGGCCCAATGAGTGTCCTTTATTGTATTTTTGCTTTTATTAAGAGACTGCCCCAGCAGGGGAGGGCTGGCAAGTTTTTGCCCGGGGGGGGGCAAGACTCGACTCAGCAGCTTTAAAGGGAAAAAAAGTGACCCAGCCCAAGGTGGCCCACTATGGGACTGGCGCGGGGGGCAGATGCCCCCCAGCCCAGCCTGCCCCTGTGCCCCAGCCAAATAGCCAAACTGAATCACTTGCACTACTGCGTTCCCACAAGATTATAGCTATAAGCTATTGCAACACTCTGGACACATGGGCGCTGGAAAATATACATCAGTTGTTCATGCTGTCTGTGATGTTGGAAGATTTTGTAACTAAAATTTATGGTAACTGATTTACATTAATTCTTGTGATTTGACATAATGGTAGTAAGGACAGTGGGGCACTAGGATGGGGCAGCAGAGTGCTGGAAAGTAAGGGAGCAACAAATGTAAATCCGGACCTGCAAATAATATATTAATTATTAATATATTAATAATGTTTGTATATATAATGTTGAAATGTTTACATCTGGCTATGAGGAAACCAAAGTGTCCAAATATATATCTAGTTAGTTACAAATAAACATTGATGACATTGTACATAAGTTGTTATTATTTTAAGAGTATTGATTTCAATGAGAACAAGTTGAATGAACTTCTATTTCATATTATTATTATTATTACTATTTATTTATATAGTGCCACTAATTCCGCAGCGCTGTACAGAGAACTCACATCAGTGCCTGCCCCATTGGGGCTTACAGTCTAAATTCCTTAACACACACACACACACAGAGAGAGATTAGGGACAATTTTTTGATAGCTGACAATTAACCTACTAGTATGTTTTTGGAGTGTGGGAGGAAACCGGAGCACCCGGAGGAAACCCATGCAAACACAGGGAGAACATACAAACTCCACACAGATGGTAGGGAAGGCCATGGTAGGGAATTGAACTCATGACCCCAGCGCTATGAGGCAGAAGTGCTAACCACTTAGCCACCGTGCATGTCCACTTTTTCAAACCCGCAGTTTATTATTATTATTATTATCGTAAATTTGTAAGGCAGTACAGTGCTCCGCAGCACTGTACAGTAGGCAAAACAGTACATACATGAAACACGGACAAATAAGGTAAACAAAATAAACGCAGACATGAAAACAAAGAGTATGAAGGACTGTGCTCATTAGAGAGCTTACATTCTTAGTGGAAGAGGTCACAACTGAAACGAGAGGAGCAAATGTGGCTCAGAGTGGAGATTGGGACAGTTGTGAGTGTACACTAGTGTGAGTAGTGTTGTGACAAGATCGACCGCCTATGCCACCCTGTCTTTTGTCGCTGGGGACTGGCTGGGCTTACTTTGCCACTGTCCTCTTACTTTATCCCAAATCCGCCTGTCCTGTTGCAATAGGAGGAACCTGCTGCCACCACTGGGCTGCTACACCGGCACCTAGAACCACTTCCTTTCTTTGCAAAAAGGTGTCACATACCTTAGTTCTCATAGCTAAGGTACCCCCTTGCTGGTACACCTGGGCTGGTATACCTGGCCTCTTGCCTTCAGATCAGGGTTGCTGTGGAATGCTCCCCCTGAACAATCACTGCTGCAGGTAGCGGGCAAAACATTGGTACTGGAATGCTGGGTCCACAGCAGAACAACCAGAGCATGGATTAGATTTGGGTCTAATCTGTAGGTCACAGGAATTACAATAGGGTAAGTAGTCGTGAAAGCAGGTTTTTGAAGCAAAATTATATTTTATTAGCTCCAGTGTCCTAATAAGGACAGGTACAGTCACTAGTTGAAGGTACTAGTGACATCCATAAATGTACAGATGGTATGAACATATCATTCTCAAACAGCCCACTTTTTATACAGTTCTGAAATAACTCCTGGCAGGGAGTAACGCCGCGCCCTGATCCTCCCCGACCCGACCCCAACACGTCTGAGTTATTTTTAGTATTAGGATATAATATGTTTTCCCAAACATGGATTTACATGCAATGCAAAATTAACAATATTTACTCTATTATATATATATATGCTAAACCTTGCTGGTTGCATTATCTGAGATGCAGCCACGCCAGACAGGAAGGCAGCAGCGCCCTATTGCGTATACAGGTTAAACAGACATTTTAGGCACTGAGCAATGGATAGGTCTAAATATTATGAGTTTACCTGCTCTAAACAGCTTCAAAAACACATCCCCCCACGAAAATGCTAACTTGGAACTTCTATAGAAAAGTTACAAATCTCCAAACAAGACATTTCCATACAAAACACATCCCAATATAACACGATAAGTGCATTTGCAATTATATATATTGGTGCCTTCACTGATAACTAAAAAAACCTCTTCTACAATAAATTATTTCTACATGATCCTCCAGTCACAAATATTAATAAATAAATTAATTTCTGGAGGGAACAGGAAGTCAGTGTAGGGATTTGCAAAGTGGTGCAGCAGATGTGGAGTTGTCAGAGAGGAAGATTGGTCTTGCAGCAGCATTTAGGAATGGATTGAAGTGTGGCTATATTGGTGTCAGGAATGCCAGATAGCAGGAGGTTGCAGTAGTCAAGACGGGAGATGATTAAAGAATGGATAAGAGTTTTGGTAGCTTGATGAGTAAGAAAAGGGAGTATTCTGGTAATGTTTTTGAGGTGGAGTCGACAGGACTGGGAGAGAGTCTGGATGTGGGGAATAAAGCAGAGGGCGGAGTCAAGTGTGACACCAAGGCAGCGGGCTTGGGAGACTGAGGAAATTGTGGTGGACAGTGTGGTGGCAGGTGGTGACTCTGGTAGGAGGGAAGATAAGAAGCTCTGTTTTGGACATGTTGAGCTTTAGGTGCTATATTTATGGGAACTGTGTACACTGAAGCGTTACAGCTTGAAACTTTTTTGTATTTATACATTTTTACTATATTTGTATATTTTGCTGTGATTTTAAAGATAAATAATAGATATTTTTATATTATTTAACAAAGCATATTATTACACGATGGCCTGTTGATAATATCAGATATGTTTTGTCATTAACAGAAAATCATAGTTGTTTCAATATTATTTTTTAGGCAAATTTTAGAGAATTACCAACTGATATCCGGGTTAAGGTTGGAATAAAACATGTGTACATATGGTATAACGAAATGTTAACTGTTGAGGGAAATTCAGATGTATATGAAAATACAGTGTAACATGATATTAAAGAAATGAAGGCAGGTTGGGATAAATATGCTACAAGGACAAAGGAATGTTAAAAGAGGAAGACAGAAGATCTTAATTCAAAACTGCCAGAACGTCCGAATGCCCTTGTGAAGAAAAATCAAAGTTAACTCCTTTATTGAATAGGGAGTTTTAACATCTATGTGTACAAAATAGCTTCTTTAAAGACAATGGATATAGTATTTGTACTTCTGCAAAATATAATTTTCTATAATTCATAACATTTCTATGCTATGATCAGTGGTGGAACAAAAACAAAGAATAATATGGCTCCAATATGGCAGACTTCTGAGAGGCAAGTCTTAATGGACAGTAGTAAACTAAAATTATATTCTAATGTACTGTACAACTGTGTACATTAGTTATTTGACTATAAAATTTAAAAGATAAAAATAATTCAAAATATTTTCAGTTGCAGTCCCTGCAGTCCCAGTGTCATGTAATATTCTATAACACAAGATCTGACTTTGGCTCGTCGTAAAACTAGCTTTAAATAGTGAGCAATTTTTTCTACCTGGAAATTCCCTCAAACTCCATTTAGAATAAGGTTTATAATTATAACAAAGAAGAACATTTTGAATCATTTGCTTACAGGTGTAATCCCATGAAAAAATTAAGTGTTTTTTCTTTTTACATAAATGTGTGTTGTTAGCTGTAAGTAGGCACGTTGAGTTGTTCTACCTTCCTATGTTTCCCTGCAAGCTAGTTTTAATGGTTTATTGTTTGCAAAGTGTCATGAGATTACTGTGGCAGCATGACATATGATGTAGTGAGCAGAGAGTGTTTGGAGAGTGTCTTCTCAGCATGCATTTTCAGAGCATAATTCCGCCACACGCGCCTTCATCAGCCATCACATGACCACTGAGGAACTTTGTTACTGACTGGCTCTGTCTTAGACATCAGGCTACTCTCTATTTGAATCGAGCAGAAACCAAATGCATCCTGCCAAGTCTGAATTATGAGAAAATAAGCATTGTCAGTATAACATTTATTGTGGAAATAGGGGGGCTGTTCCTGTAATCGCCAGGGCACATGACCAGGACACATGACCGAACAGGGCACATGACCATCTACTGCTCCTCAGACTGGGAGCATTGCACTTGCGTGTGACATTGTAGCCACATTTCCAATGAAACAAATGCAGGCAGCTTAACGGGTAAGAAGCTGTGGCTGGAAATCCTTCTTGTCAATGGCTGGTACTTCATGTTGGAGGCACCGCATCTTGTTTTTTGTAAAACACTGGATGAGTGACGTTTTGAGCGGGGCCCCCCTGTATAGGAAAAAAACAGCCCCAGGCTGGTCAGCGGAGCTGCACAAAGAGACTTTTCCTGGTGCCCCTGGGCTGTGGGAATTAATAAGGTCCTTGAATTGACAATATGTCGCTGCCCATATAAGAGTAAAACGCCCATGAATCTTTTATTAACTCTAATTTAATAAGACTCCCCAAACCCCTAAATCACTTTATGATTTTTTTTTAAAAAAAACTTTCGTCTTTCTTGATTTGATATAGTCCAAATTAAATAATAAAAAAAACAAACAGTAAAATCCGCAAAAAAAATAACCAGTAGTCTCCGACTCTCCCCTTCACCAGCCAGCCAATGACAAGTATTTTTCCATGGCCAGCCAATGACAAGTGGCCAGTGTGGAAAATCTGTTGTGATTGGTTCCCACTACCAACTGCAATTTCTCCTGCTCAGAAAGACTTAGAAAGTTGATAATTGTGGGCAATGTTAGAAATGTCATGAGAAACAAGAATTATGTAAAAGGATTGATGTAAATCATTGTTTCTAAGAGAAAGTGAGACAGGAATGCAAAAAAGCGTTGTTTTTGGACGGCAATGAAGAAATGACTATGTTTTGTGATTTCTCCTGCTCAGAAAGACTTAGAAAGTTGATAATTGTAGGCAATGTTAGAAATGTCATGAGAAACAAGAATTATGTAAAAGGATTGATGTAAATCATTGTTTCTAAGAGAAAGTGAGACAGGAATGCAAAAAAGCGTTGTTTTTGGACGGCAATGAAGAAATGACTATGTTTTGCAATTTCTCCTGCTCAGAAAGACTTAGAAAGTTGATAATTGTGGGCAATGTTAGAAATGTCATGAGAAACAAGAATTATGTAAAAGGATTGATGTAAATCATTGTTTCTAAGAGAAAGTGAGACAGGAATGCAAAAAAGCGTTGTTTTTGGACGGCAATGAAGAAATGACTATGTTTTGTGATTTCTCCTGCTCAGAAAGACTTAGAAAGTTGATAATTGTAGGCAATGTTAGAAATGTCCAAAGTAAAGTGTCGCAATGTACTGTATACTTGCAAAAACAAGTTCAAAAGATTGGTGTAGGCATGCATATATATGTTGGGGGACTTAAAGGCCCCAAAGTTGCATTGTATTACAGCCCTGGTACTGAAGTATCTTTGTTTGGCTGCAGTAATGAGATTTGTGTGTGGTGAACATAGAAATTCAAAAAATATATTAATTATTTAATATAACAGTCATAGTGCAAAACATATGATTGTGCTTCCAGTTAACTTTTTCTCTAGGAAGAAGCCGGCGCCACTTTATGACATCACTGATATAGTGGACGGTCTTAGTGCCAACAGCAGTAATGGAACAACTGGAACAAATCGTAAACATTGACTGCAAATGACTTGAAATTAGTGTTATTGAGGTTAATTATAATGTAGGATCAAAAAAAGAGCAAAATTATGTGATTTTAGCATATTTTAGCAATTTTTCTAAAAAAATACAGATCCAAAACCAAAACACACGAGGGCGGTTTTGCCAAAACCAAAACACGAAGCTAGGCAAGATCCAAAACTAAAACCAGTTTACGGGGGTCAGTGAGCATCTCTATGCATAACATATTCACCTTTGTGTATGTCTGCATGAAGTTAGCCATCTCCTGAGCATGTAAAAATGTCCAGGAATGTTAATAAGATTGTGAAAATCCTATGCACTAGCACATGCATACTTGGGGGTAAATTTATCAATTGTCGCCTTGTGAAGTGGTTATATCAGGGTCTGATTATCCAATAGGCTGCAGCCTAGGGCACCAGGATTTTGGGGGATGCAAAATTTTTGGAAACTGAAACTCATTCTAAAATATGAGAATAGTTTTTCTCCAAAGTAAAGAGAAAACATGAAAGACAAATGTGGTGAAGTTTAAATCTAGACATTTTCCCATGGTATAGGTTGAAGACAATGAGTCATCCTTGGGTGGGCGCTTGAGGATAAGCTAGTAGGAGAGACAAGGATGACGACAGAAGCAGGTGTGTCAGCCCCACTCTCTCTTCACATCTTCACCCACAGTAGCGCTCATTCATGCCTCCGTTCTGCTATACAGTTCTGATTTTAATGAAAAATAAATGATTGACAAAGATCATGACCGTTTTAAATAACCAAGTGAAGCTGAGTTTTCAAAGAACTGGACCATAAACATTGATGGGGGGGTTGTAGGAGGTCGGATTTTAAATTAAGAATGATTTCGTTTTTATCTACTGCATACTAATCTAGCATGGAAGGTGAGGGGGCGCTATAAGCGTATTAGACTAGGGTGGTCTGAACCCTTAATCAGGCCCTGGTCATAATCTGCCGCACATCACTATCAATTAACGTTGGTTTAGTGCTCCAAACCGCTGTGCTTACAATATGCTGATTTGAGGATTGAACTTAAAAACACTGGTGATGTGCGGCGCTGTAAAAACACCAAAACCGCCACTAAACCAACAGAGAAATGACATCTTATTTTTATACCTGCTTCTGATAGACTAGATAGCTCAAACATGCTGTTTGAGCTATCTTGCCACCTTGCCAGATGAGGCACCACTGATTTATGAATTATTGTTCATTATATTGAGGGGGCAATGTTATTGTTTTTATATTATGGCGTAAGATGAATATATAATTATATTTAGGGGTATTTATATTTGATTGCAAACAGGGGCAGTAATTATTTATGGTGGGGCAACGCTTATTATTTCATGATGGGTGACAGCAGATTTATATTGCACACATGTGGCACAACAAGTGCATGCTGGCACAACAAGTGCATGCTGGCACTTGCGGCCTTTCATGAATAATTGTTGCCCCCATTAGCAATCAAATATAATTGCCCCTTAATGTGATTATTTATTTATATTGCCCATAAAATAAAAAACAATAATATTTCTCCATTAACATAATGAACAATAAAAATTTCCCAATAAGTTAATTATAAATGTAACTTTCTCTCCATGATCATTAAATAATGATTGCCACAAAAACTCATAAGTCAATTGTGCTTCGTCATATGTTATTAATGGCAAGTTAGCTCAGACAGCATTCTCACCTCTCACAACCACCTCTTTTGGTTTGGCTGTTTTGATTGAGGTCATACATTCATTTATATGTAATGAAGGTAAAAGAATCGGAACAGCAATGCTGAACGCTTTGCTGGATGAAACAATAGTTTTTGGGCAGTTTAATACATGGGGCGGTTTAAAACCCATTCATAAAAATGCATCAAATCGTTGGTTTAACAAAACTGCTGTTTGATACATTTACCCCTTTGTCTGCTTCTGAGATACTTTTTTGTGACATCATCAATCTTTTTGATATATGACAGCTTTCAATGCAGATTCCTGATTGGCTGTGAATGGCCACAAGAAATAATGTTACAGGATCTTATTTTTTTCATATTTTTGATGTTAGATTTATTTTTCAAAGTATATGATTGGTAGACTTTACGAATGTTACTAGATATCCTTGTGTCTAAGAGACAAAACCCACTTTTTGGGAGTTTGTCTCCACAATGGTCCCCAAAAAATCGTATGCTCAGCACTCATAATGAAAAATGTCATGAATCATTAATAATGAATCATGAATTGAATCATGAATCATGAATCGAATCATGAATTATGAATCATGAATTGAATCATGAATCATGAATCATGAATTGAATCATGAATCATGAATTATAAATCGAATCATGAATCATGAATTGAATCATAAATCATGAAGCGAATCATGAATCATGATTTCAATCATGAATCATGAATAGAATCATGAATCATGAATAGAATCATGAATCATGAATTGAATCATAAATCATGAATCATTAATTGAATCATGAATCATGAATCATTAATTGAATCATGAATCATGAATTGAATAATGAATTGAAACATGAATCATGACTTGAATCATGAATCATGAATTAAATCATGAATCATGATTTGATTCATGAATCATGAATTCAATCATAATTCGAATCATGAATCATGAATTCAATCATGAATCATGAATCATGAATCATGAATTGAATCATGAATTCTGAATAGAATCATGAATCATGAATTGAATCATAAATCATGAATCATTAATTGAATCATGAATCATGAATCATTAATTGAATCATGAATCATGAATTGAATCATGAATTGAAACATGAGTCATGACTTGAATCATGAATCATGAATTGAATCATGAATCATGATTTGATTCATGAATCATGAATTCAATCATGAATCGAATCATGAATCATGAATTCAATCATGAATCATGAATCATTAATCATGAATTGAATCAAGAATCATGAATCATGATTTGAATCATGAATTGAATCATGAATTGAATCATGAATCATGAATCATGAATAGAATCATGAATCATGAATCATAAATTGAATCATGATTCAGGAATCATGAATCATGACTTGAATGATGAATCATGAATCATGAATTAAATCATGAATCATGAATTGAATCATGAATCATGAATTGAATCATGAATCATGAATCATGAATTGAATCATGAATCATGAATCATGAATTGAATCATGAATCATGAATCACGAATCGAATCATGAATCATGAATCAAGAATCATGAATCGAATCAAGAATCATGAATTGAATCATGAATCATGATTAATGAATTGAATCATAAATCATGAATCGAATCATGAATCATGAATTGAATCATGAATCATGAATTGAATCATGAATCATGAATCATGAATTGAATCATGAATCATGAATCATGAATTGAATCATGAATCATGAATCATGAATCGAATCATGAATCATGAATCATGAATCATGAATCATGAAACGAATCATGAATCATGAATCATGAAACATGAATTGAATGATGAATCATGAATCATGAATCATGAATCATGAAACGAATCATGAATCATGAATCATGAATTGAATCATGAATTATGAATCATGAATTGAATCATGATTCATGAATTGAATCATGAATCATGAATTGAATCATAAATCATGAATCATGAATTGAATCATGAATCATGAATCATTAATCAAATCATAAATCATGAATCATGAATCATGAATTGAATCATGAATCATGAATCGAATCATGAATCATGAATCATGAATTGAATCATGAATCATGAATCATGAATTGAATCATGAATCATGAATTAATGAATCGAATCATGAATCATGAATCATGAATTGAATCATGAATCATGAATCATGAATTGAATCATTAATAATGAATCATGAATTGAATCATGAATCATGAATCGAATCATGAATTATGAATCATGAATTGAATCATGAATCATGAATCATGAATTGAATCATGAATCATGAATTATAAATCGAATCATGAATCATGAATTGAATCATGAATCATGAAGCGAATCATGAATCATGATTTCAATAATGAATCATGAATAGAATCATGAATCATGAATAGAATCATGAATCATGAATAGAATCATGAATCATGAATTGAATCATAAATCATGAATCATGAATCATGAATCATAAATTGAATCATGAATCATGAATCATGAATTGAATCATTAATAATGAATCATGAATTGAATCATGAATCATGAATCGAATCATGAATTATGAATCATGAATTGAATCATGAATCATGAATCATGAATTGAATCATGAATCATGAATTATAAATCGAATCATGAATCATGAATTGAATCATGAATCATGAAGCGAATCATGAATCATGATTTCAATAATGAATCATGAATAGAATCATGAATCATGAATAGAATCATGAATCATGAATAGAATCATGAATCATGAATTGAATCATAAATCATGAATCATTAATTGAATCATGAATCATGAATCATTAATTGAATCATGAATCATGAATTGAATCATGAATTGAAACATGAATCATGACTTGAATCATGAATCATGAATTAAATCATAAATCATGATTTGATTCATGAATCATGAATTCAATCATGAATCATGAATCATGAATTGAATCATGAATTCTGAATAGAATCATGAATCATGAATTGAATCATAAATCATGAATCATTAATTGAATCATGAATCATGAATCATTAATTGAATCATGAATCATGAATTGAATCATGAATTGAATCATGAATCATGAATTGAAGCATAAATCATGAATCATTTATCGAATCATGAATCATGAATCATGAATTGAATTATGAATCATGAATCAAATCATGAATCATGAATCATGAATTGAATCATGAATCATGAATCATGAATCATAAATTGAATCATGAATCATGAATCATGAATTGAATCATGAATTGAATCATGAATCATGAATCATTAATTGAATCATGAATCATGAATCAGGAATCATGAATTGATTCATGAATCATGAATTGAATCATAAATCATGAATCATGAATCATGAATCATAAATTGAATCATAAATCATGAATCATGAATTGAATCATGCATTGAATCATGAATCATGAATCATGAATTGAATCATAAATCATGAATCAGGAATCATAAATTGAATCATGAATGATGAATCATGAATTGAATCATGAATCATAATTCATAAATCGAATCATGAATCATGAATTGAATCATGAATCATGAATTTAATCATGAATCATGAACTGAATCATGAATCATGAATTATGAATCATGAATTGAATCATGAAGCATGAATTGAATCATGAATCATGAAATATTGAATCATGAATTGAATCATAAATCATGAATCATGAATTGAATCATGAATCATGAATCATTAATCGAATCATGAATCATGAATCATGAATCATGAATTGAATCATGAATCATGAATCATGAATCATAAATTGAATCATGAATCATGAATCATGAATCATGACTTGAATCATGAATCATGAATTGAATCATGAATCATGAATCATGAATTGAATCATGAATCATGAATTGAATCATGAATCATGAATCATGAATTGAATCATGAATCATGAATCAAGAATTGAATCATGAATCATGAATCATGATTTGAATCATGAATTGAATCATGAATTGAATCATGAATCATGAATCATGAATAGAATCATGAATCATGAATCATGAATCATAAATTGAATCATGATTCAGGAATCATGAATCATGACTTGAATGATGAATCATGAATCATGAATTAAATCATGAATCATGAATTGAATCATGAATCATGAATCATGAATGGAATCATGAATCATGAATCATGAATTGAATCATGAATCATGAATCATGAATCGAATCATGAATCATGAATCAAGAATCATGAATCGAATCAAGAATCATGAATTGAATCATGAATCCTGATTAATGAATTGAATCATAAATCATGAATCGAATCATGAATCATGAATTGAATCATGAATCATGAATTGAATCATGAATCATGAATCAAGAATTGAATCATGAATCATGAATCAAGAATTGAATCATGAATCATGAATCATGAATCATGAATCATGAATCGAATCATGAGTCATGAATCACGAATCATGAATAGAATCATGAATTATGAATTGAATCATGACTCATGAATCATGAATTGAATCATGAATTATGAATCATGAATTGAATCATGAATCATGAATCTAGAATCATGAATCAAATCATGAATCATGAATTGAATCACGAATCATAAATCATGAATTGAATCATGAATCATGAATTGAATCATGAATCAAAAATAATGAATCGAATCATGAATCATGAATTGAATCAAGAATCATGAATCATGAATCATGAATCATGAATTGAATCATGAATCATGAATCATGAATCATGAATTGAATCATTAATAATGAATCATGAATCGAATCATGAATCATGAATCAAGAATTATGAATCGAATCATGAATCATGAATTGAATCATGAATCATAAATCATGAATTGAATCATGAATCATGAATTGAACCATGAATCAAAAATCATGAATCTAATCATGAATCATGAATTGAATCAAGAATCATGAATCATGAATTGAATCATGAATTGAATCATGAATCATGAATGAAATCATAAATCATGAATCATTTATCGAATCATGAATCATGAATCATGAATTGAATTATGAATCATGAATCAAATCATGAATCATGAATCATGAATTGAATCATGAATCATGAATCATGAATCATGAATCATAAATTGAATCATGAATCATGAATTGAATCATGAATTGAATCATGAATCATGAATCATTAATTGAATCATGAATCATGAATCAGGAATCATGAATTGATTCATGAATCATGAATTGCATCATGAATTGAATCATGAATCATGAATTGAATCATAAATCATGAATCATGAATCATGAATCATAAATTGAATCATAAATCATAAATCATGAATTGAATCATGAATTGAATCATGAATCATGAATCATGAATTGAATAATGAATCATGAATCAGGAATCATAAATTGAATCATGAATCATGAATCATGAATTGAATCATGAATCATGAATCATAAATCGAATCATGAATAATGAATTGAATCATGAATCATGAATTTAATCATGAATCATGAACTGAATCATGAATCATGAATTATGAATCATGAATTGAATCATGAAGCATGAATTGAATCATGAATCATGAAATATTGAATCATGAATTGAATCATAAATCATGAATCATGAATTGAATCATGAATCATGAATCATTAATCGAATCATGAATCATGAATCATGAATCATGAATTGAATCATGAATCATAAATCATGAATCATGACTTGAATCATGAATCATGAATCATGAATTGAATCATGAATCATGAATAATGAATTGAATCATGAATCATGAATTGAATCATGAATCATGAATCATGAATTAAATCATGAATCATGAATCATTAATTGAATCATGAATCATGAATTGAATCATGAATTGAAACATGAATCATGACTTGAATCATGAATCATGAATTAAATCATAAATCATGATTTGATTCATGAATCATGATTTCAATAATGAATCATGAATAGAATCATGAATCATGAATAGAATCATGAATCATGAATAGAATCATGAATCATGAATTGAATCATAAATCATGAATCATTAATTGAATCATGAATCATGAATCATTAATTGAATCATGAATCATGAATTGAATCATGAATTGAAACATGAATCATGACTTGAATCATGAATCATGAATTAAATCATAAATCATGATTTGATTCATGAATCATGAATTCAATCATGAATCATGAATCATGAATTGAATCATGAATTCTGAATAGAATCATGAATCATGAATTGAATCATAAATCATGAATCATTAATTGAATCATGAATCATGAATCATTAATTGAATCATGAATCATGAATTGAATCATGAATTGAATCATGAATCATGAATTGAAGCATAAATCATGAATCATTTATCGAATCATGAATCATGAATCATGAATTGAATTATGAATCATGAATCAAATCATGAATCATGAATCATGAATTGAATCATGAATCATGAATCATAAATTGAATCATGAATCATGAATCATGAATTGAATCATGAATTGAATCATGAATCATGAATCATTAATTGAATCATGAATCATGAATCAGGAATCATGAATTGATTCATGAATCATGAATTGAATCATAAATCATGAATCATGAATCATGAATCATAAATTGAATCATAAATCATGAATCATGAATTGAATCATGCATTGAATCATGAATCATGAATCATGAATTGAATCATAAATCATGAATCAGGAATCATAAATTGAATCATGAATGATGAATCATGAATTGAATCATGAATCATAATTCATAAATCGAATCATGAATCATGAATTGAATCATGAATCATGAATTTAATCATGAATCATGAACTGAATCATGAATCATGAATTATGAATCATGAATTGAATCATGAAGCATGAATTGAATCAGGAATCATGAAATATTGAATCATGAATTGAATCATAAATCATGAATCATGAATTGAATCATGAATCATGAATCATTAATCGAATCATGAATCATGAATCATGAATCATGAATTGAATCATGAATCATGAATCATGAATCATAAATTGAATCATGAATCATGAATCATGAATCATGACTTGAATCATGAATCATGAATTGAATCATGAATCATGAATCATGAATTGAATCATGAATCATGAATTGAATCATGAATCATGAATCATGAATTGAATCATGAATCATGAATCAAGAATTGAATCATGAATCATGAATCATGATTTGAATCATGAATTGAATCATGAATTGAATCATGAATCATGAATCATGAATAGAATCATGAATCATGAATCATGAATCATAAATTGAATCATGATTCAGGAATCATGAATCATGACTTGAATGATGAATCATGAATCATGAATTAAATCATAAATCATGAATTGAATCATGAATCATGAATCATGAATGGAATCATGAATCATGAATCATGAATTGAATCATGAATCATGAATCATGAATCGAATCATGAATCATGAATCAAGAATCATGAATCGAATCAAGAATCATGAATTGAATCATGAATCCTGATTAATGAATTGAATCATAAATCATGAATCGAATCATGAATCATGAATTGAATCATGAATCATGAATTGAATCATGAATCATGAATCAAGAATTGAATCATGAATCATGAATCAAGAATTGAATCATGAATCATGAATCATGAATCATGAATCATGAATCGAATCATGAGTCATGAATCACGAATCATGAATAGAATCATGAATTATGAATTGAATCATGACTCATGAATCATGAATTGAACCATGAATTATGAATCATGAATTGAATCATGAATCATGAATCTAGAATCATGAATCAAATCATGAATCATGAATTGAATCACGAATCATAAATCATGAATTGAATCATGAATCATGAATTGAATCATGAATCAAAAATAATGAATCGAATCATGAATCATGAATTGAATCAAGAATCATGAATCATGAATCATGAATCATGAATTGAATCATGAATCATGAATCATGAATTGAATCATTAATAATGAATCATGAATCGAATCATGAATCATGAATCAAGAATTATGAATCGAATCATGAATCATGAATTGAATCAAGAATCATGAATCATGAATCATGAATCATGAATTGAATCATGAATCATGAATCATGAATCATGAATTGAATCATGAATCAAAAATAATGAATCGAATCATGAATCATGAATTGAATCAAGAATCATGAATCATGAATCATGAATCATGAATTGAATCATGAATCATGAATCATGAATCATGAATTGAATCATTAATAATGAATCATGAATCGAATCATGAATCATGAATCAAGAATTATGAATCGAATCATGAATCATGAATTGAATCATGAATCATAAATCATGAATTGAATCATGAATCATGAATTGAACCATGAATCAAAAATCATGAATCTAATCATGAATCATGAATTGAATCAAGAATCATGAATCATGAATTGAATCATGAATTGAATCATGAATCATGAATGAAATCATAAATCATGAATCATTTATCGAATCATGAATCATGAATCATGAATTGAATTATGAATCATGAATCAAATCATGAATCATGAATCATGAATTGAATCATGAATCATGAATCATGAATCATGAATCATAAATTGAATCATGAATCATGAATTGAATCATGAATTGAATCATGAATCATGAATCATTAATTGAATCATGAATCATGAATCAGGAATCATGAATTGATTCATGAATCATGAATTGCATCATGAATTGAATCATGAATCATGAATTGAATCATAAATCATGAATCATGAATCATGAATCATAAATTGAATCATAAATCATAAATCATGAATTGAATCATGAATTGAATCATGAATCATGAATCATGAATTGAATAATGAATCATGAATCAGGAATCATAAATTGAATCATGAATCATGAATCATGAATTGAATCATGAATCATGAATCATAAATCGAATCATGAATAATGAATTGAATCATGAATCATGAATTTAATCATGAATCATGAACTGAATCATGAATCATGAATTATGAATCATGAATTGAATCATGAAGCATGAATTGAATCATGAATCATGAAATATTGAATCATGAATTGAATCATAAATCATGAATCATGAATTGAATCATGAATCATGAATCATTAATCGAATCATGAATCATGAATCATGAATCATGAATTGAATCATGAATCATAAATCATGAATCATGACTTGAATCATGAATCATGAATCATGAATTGAATCATGAATCATGAATAATGAATTGAATCATGAATCATGAATTGAATCATGAATCATGAATCATGAATTAAATCATGAATCATGAATCAAGAATTGAATCATGAATCATGAATCATGAATTGAATCATGAATCATGAATCGAATCATGAGTCATGAATCACGAATCATGAATAGAATCATGAATTATGAATTGAATCATGAATCATGAATCAAGAATCATGAATCAAATCATGAATCATGAATTGAATCACGAATCATAAATCATGAATTGAATCATGAATCATGAATTGAATCATGAATCAAAAATAATGAATCGAAACATGAATCATGAATTGAATCATGAATCATGAATCATGAATCATGAATCATAAATTGAATCATGAATCATGAATCATGAATTGAATCATGAATCATAAATCATGAATTGAATCATGAATCATGAATTAAATCATGAATCATGATTTGATTCATGAATCATGAATTCAATCATAATTCGAATCATGAATCATGTATTCAATCATGAATCATGAATCATGAATCATGAATTGAATCATGAATTCTGAATAGAATCATGAATCATGAATTGAATCATAAATCATGAATCATTAATTGAATCATAAATCATGAATCATTTATCGAATCATGAATCATGAATCATGAATCATGAATTGAATTATGAATCATGAATCGAATCATGAATCATGAATCATGAATTGAATCATGAATCATGAATCATGAATCATGAATCATAAATTGAATCATAAATCATAAATCATGAATTGAATCATGAATTGAATCATGAATCATTAATTGAATAATGAATCATGAATCAGGAATCATAAATTGAATCATGAATCATGAATCATGAATTGAATCATGAATCATGAATCATAAATCGAATCATGAATCATGAATTGAATCATGAATCATGAATTTAATCATGAATCATGAACTGAATCATGAATCATGAATTATGAATCATGAATTGAATCATGAAGCATGAATTGAATCATGAATCATGAAATATTGAATCATGAATTGAATCATAAATCATGAATCATGAATTGAATCATGAATCATGAATCATTAATCGAATCATGAATCATGAATCATGAATCATGAATTGAATCATGAATCATAAATCATGAATCATGACTTGAATCATGAATCATGAATCATGAATTGAATCATGAATCATGAATAATGAATTGAATCATGAATCATGAATTGAATCATGAATCATGAATCATGAATTAAATCATAAATCATGAATCAAGAATTGAATCATGAATCATGAATCATGAATTGAATCATGAATCATGAATCATGAATCGAATCATGAGTCATGAATCACGAATCATGAATAGAATCATGAATTATGAATTGAATCATGAATCATGAATCAAGAATCATGAATCAAATCATGAATCATGAATTGAATCACGAATCATAAATCATGAATTGAATCATGAATCATGAATTGAATCATGAATCAAAAATAATGAATCGAATCATGAATCATGAATTGAATCATGAATCATGAATCATGAATCATGAATCATAAATTGAATCATGAATCATGAATCATGAATTGAATCATGAATCATAAATCATGAATTGAATCATGAATCATGAATTAAATCATGAATCATGATTTGATTCATGAATCATGAATTCAATCATAATTCGAATCATGAATCATGTATTCAATCATGAATCATGAATCATGAATTGAATCATGAATTCTGAATAGAATCATGAATTGAATCATAAATCATGAATCATTAATTGAATCATAAATCATGAATCATTTATCGAATCATGAATCATGAATCATGAATCATGAATTGAATTATGAATCATGAATCGAATCATGAATCATGAATCATGAATTGAATCATGAATCATGAATCATGAATCATGAATCATAAATTGAATCATGAATCATGAATCATGAATTGAATCATGAATTGAATCATGAATCATGAATCATTAATTGAATCATAATTCATGAATCATGAATTGAATCATTAATAATGAATCATGAATTGAATCATGAATAATGAATCGAATCATGAATTATGAATCATGAATTGAATCATGAATCATGAATCATGAATTGAATCATGAATCATGAATTATAAATCGAATCATGAATCATGAATTGAATCATAAATCATGAAGCGAATCATGAATCATGATTTCAATCATGAATCATGAATAGAATCATGAATCATGAATAGAATCATGAATTGAATCATAAATCATGAATCATTAATTGAATCATGAATCATGAATCATTAATTGAATCATGAATCATGAATTGAATCATGAATTGAAACATGAATCATGACTTGAATCATGAATCATGAATTGAATCATGAATCATGATTTGATTCATGAATAATGAATTCAATCATGAATCGAATCATGAATCATGAATTCAATCATGAATCATGAATCATTAATCATGAATTGAATCAAGAATCATGAATCATGATTTGAATCATGAATTGAATCATGAATTGAATCATGAATCATGAATCATGAATCATAAATTGAATCATGATTCAGGAATCATGAATCATGACTTGAATGATGAATCATGAATCATGAATTAAATCATGAATCATGAATTGAATCATGAATCATGAATTGAATCATGAATCATGAATCATGAATTGAATCATGAATCATGAATCATGAATTGAATCATGAATCATGAATCACGAATCGAATCATGAATCATGAATCAAGAATCATGAATCGAATAAAGAATCATGAATTGAATCATGAATCATGATTAATGAATTGAATCATAAATCATGAATCGAATCATGAATCATGAATTGAATCATGAATCATGAATTGAATCATGAATCATGAATCATGAATTGAATCATGAATCATGAATCATGAATTGAATCATGAATCATGAATCATGAATCGAATCATGAATCATGAATCATGAATCATGAATCATGAATCATGAAACGAATCATGAATCATGAATCATGAATCATGAATCATGAATTGAATGATGAATCATGAATCATGAATCATGAATCATGAAACGAATCATGAATCATGAATCATGAATCATGAATTGAATCATGAATTATGAATCATGAATTGAATCATGAATCATGAATTGAATCATGAATCATGAATCATGAATTGAATCATAAATCATGAATCATGAATTGAATCATGAATCATGAATCATTAATCGAATCATGAATCATGAATCATGAATCATGAATTGAATCATGAATCATGAATCATGAATCGAATCATGAATCATGAATCATGAATTGAATCATGAATCATGAATTGAATCATAAATCATGAATCATGAATCATGAATCATAAATTGAATCATGAATCATGAATCATGAATTGAATCATTAATAATGAATCATGAATTGAATCATGAATCATGAATCGAATCATGAATTATGAATCATGAATTGAATCATGAATCATGAATCATGAATTGAATCATGAATCATGAATTATAAATCGAATCATGAATCATGAATTGAATCATGAATCATGAAGCGAATCATGAATCATGATTTCAATCATGAATCATGAATAGAATCATGAATCATGAATAGAATCATGAATCATGAATAGAATCATGAATTGAAACATGAATCATGACTTGAATCATGAATCATGAATTAAATCATGAATCATGATTTGATTCATGAATCATGAATTCAATCATAATTCGAATCATGAATCATGAATTCAATCATGAATCATGAATTGAATCATGAATTCTGAATAGAATCATGAATCATGAATTGAATCATAAATCATGAATCATTAATTGAATCATGAATCATGAATCATTAATTGAATCATGAATCATGAATTGAATCATGAATTGAATCATGAATCATGAATTGAAGCATAAATCATGAATCATTTATCGAATCATGAATCATGAATCATGAATTGATTTATGAATCATGAATCAAATCATGAATCATGAATCATGAATTGAATCATGAATCATGAATCATGAATCATGAATCATAAATTGAATCATGAATCATGAATCATGAATTGAATCATGAATTGAATCATGAATCATGAATCATTAATTGAATCATGAATCATGAATCAGGAATCATGAATTGATTCATGAATCATGAATTGAATCATAAATCATGAATCATGAATCATGAATCATAAATTGAATCATAAATCATGAATCATGAATTGAATCATGCATTGAATCATGAATCATGAATCATGAATTGAATCATGAATCATGAATCAGGAATCATAAATTGAATCATGAATGATGAATCATGAATTAAATCATGAATCATGAATCATAAATCGAATCATGAATCATGAATTGAATCATGAATCATGAATTTAATCATGAATCATGAACTGAATCATGAATCATGAATTATGAATCATGAATTGAATCATGAAGCATGAATTGAATCATGAATCATGAAATATTGAATCATGAATTGAATCATAAATCATGAATCATGAATTGAATCATGAATCATGAATCATTAATCGAATCATGAATCATGAATCATGAATCATGAATTGAATCATGAATCATGAATCATGAATCATAAATTGAATCATGAATCATGAATCGAATCATGAATCATGAATCATGAATCATAAATTGAATCATGAATCATGAATCATGAATCATGACTTGAATCATGAATCATGAATCATGAATTGAATCATGAATCATGAATCATGAATTAAATCATGAATCATGAATTGAATCATGAATCATGAATCAAGAATTGAATCATAAAACATCATGAATCATGATTTGAATCATGAATTGAATCATGAATTGAATCATGAATCATGAATCATGAATAGAATCATGAATCATGAATCATGAATCATAAATTGAATCATGATTCAGGAATCATGAATCATGACTTGAATGATGAATCATGAATCATGAATTAAATCATGAATCATGAATCATGAATTGAATCATGAATCATGAATTGAATCATGAATCATGAATCATGAATTGAATCATGAATCATGAATCATGAATTGAATCATGAATCATGAATCAAGAATCGAATCATGAATCATGAATCAAGAATCATGAATCGAATCAAGAATCATGAATTGAATCATGAATCCTGATTAATGAATTGAATCATAAATCATGAATTGAATCATGAATCATGAATTGAATCATGAATCATGAATTGAATCATGAATCATGAATCAAGAATTGAATCATGAATCATGAATCAAGAATTGAATCATGAATCATGAATCATGAATCATGAATCGAATCATGAGTCATGAATCACGAATCATGAATAGAATCATGAATTATGAATTGAATCATGAATCATGAATCATGAATTGAATCATGAATTATGAATCATGAATTGAATCATGAATCATGAATCTAGAATCATGAATCAAATCATGAATCATGAATTGAATCACGAATCATAAATCATGAATTGAATCATGAATCATGAATTGAATCATGAATCAAAAATAATGAATCGAATCATGAATCATGAATTGAATCAAGAATCATGAATTATGAATCATGAATCATGAATTGAATCATGAATCATGAATCATGAATCATGAATTGAATCATTAATAATGAATCATGAATCGAATCATGAATCATGAATCAAGAATTATGAATCGAATCATGAATCATGAATTGAATCATGAATCATAAATCATGAATTGAATCATGAATCATGAATTGAACCATGAATCAAAAATCATGAATCGAATCATGAATCATGAATTGAATCAAGAATCATGAATCATAATTTGATTCATGAATTGAATCATGAATCATGAATGAAATCATAAATCATGAATCATTTATCGAATCATGAATCATGAATCATGAATTGAATTATGAATCATGAATCAAATCATGAATCATGAATCATGAATTGAATCATGAATCATGAATTGAATTATGAATCATAAATTGAATCATGAATCATGAATCATGAATTGAATCATGAATTGAATCATGAATCATGAATCATTAATTGAATCATGAATCATGAATCAGGAATCATGAATTGATTCATGAATCATGAATTGCATCATGAATTGAATCATGAATCATGAATTGAATCATAAATCATGAATCATGAATCATGAATCATAAATTGAATCATAAATCATAAATCATGAATTGAATCATGAATTGAATCATGAATCATGAATCATGAATTGAATCATGAATCATGAATCAGGAATCATAAATTGAATCATGAATCATGAATCATGAATTGAATCATGAATCATGAATCATAAATCGAATCATGAATCATGAATTGAATCATGAATCATGAATTTAATCATGAATCATGAACTGAATCATGAATCATGAATTATGAATCATGAATTGAATCATGAAGCATGAATTGAATCATGAATCATGAAATATTGAATCATGAATTGAATCATAAATCATGAATCATGATTTGAATCATGAATCATGAATCATTAATCGAATCATGAATCATAAATCATGAATCATGAATAGAATCATGAATCATGAATAGAATCATGAATCATGAATTGAATCATAAATCATGAATCATTAATTGAATCATGAATCATGAATCATTAATTGAATCATGAATCATGAATTGAATAATGAATTGAATCATGAATCATGAATTGAAGCATAAATCATGAATCATTTATCGAATCATGAATCATGAATCATGAATCGAATCATGAATTATGAATCATGAATTGAATCATGAATCATGAATCATGAATTGAATCATGAATCATGAATTATAAATCGAATCATGAATCATGAATTGAATCATAAATCATGAAGCGAATCATGAATCATGATTTCAATCATGAATCATGAATAGAATCATGAATCATGAATAGAATCATGAATCATGAATTGAATCATAAATCATGAATCATTAATTGAATCATGAATCATGAATCATTAATTGAATCATGAATCATGAATTGAATCATGAATTGAATCATGAATCATGAATTGAAGCATAAATCATGAATCATTTATCGAATCATGAATCATGAATCATGAATCATGAATCATAAATTGAATCATGAATCATGAATCATGAATTGAATCATGAATTGAATCATGAATCATAAATCATTAATTGAATCATGAATCATGAATCAGGAATCATGAATTGATTCATGAATCATGAATTGAATCATAAATCATGAATCATGAATCATGAATCATAAATTGAATCATAAATCATGAATCATGAATTGAATCATGCATTGAATCATGAATCATGAATCATGAATTGAATCATGAATCATGAATCAGGAATCATAAATTGAATCATGAATGATGAATCATGAATTAAATCATGAATCATGAATCATAAATCGAATCATGAATCATGAATTGAATCATGAATCATGAATTTAATCATGAAACATGAACTGAATCATGAATCATGAATTATGAATCATGAATTGAATCATGAAGCATGAATTGAATCATGAATCATGAAATATTGAATCATGAATTGAATCATAAATCATGAATCATGAATTGAATCATGAATCATGAATCATTAATCGAATCATGAATCATGAATCATGAATCATGAATTGAATCATGAATCATGAATCATGAATCATAAATTGAATCATGAATCATGAATCATGAATCATGACTTGAATCATGAATCATGAATCATGAATTGAATCATGAATCATGAATCATGAATTAAATCATGAATCATGAATTGAATCATGAATCATGAATCATGAATTGAATCATGAATCATGAATCAAGAATTGAATCATGAATCATGAATCATGATTTGAATCATGAATTGAATCATGAATTGAATCATGAATCATGAATAGAATCATGAATCATGAATCATGAATCATAAATTGAATCATGATTCAGGAATCATGAATCATGACTTGAATGATGAATCATGAATCATGAATTAAATCATGAATCATGAATCATGAATTGAATCATGAATCATGAATTGAATCATGAATCATGAATCATGAATTGAATCATGAATCATGAATCATGAATTGAATCATGAATCATGAATCATGAATCGAATCATGAATCAAGAATCATGAATCGAATCAAGAATCATGAATTGAATCATGAATCCTGATTAATGAATTGAATCATAAATCATGAATCGAATCATGAATCATGAATTGAATCATGAATCATGAATTGAATCATGAATCATGAATCAAGAATTGAATCATGAATCATGAATCAAGAATTGAATCATGAATCATGAATCATGAATCGAATCATGAGTCATGAATCACGAATCATGAATAGAATCATGAATTATGAATTGAATCATGAATCATGAATCATGAATTGAATCATGAATTATGAATCATGAATTGAATTATGAATCATGAATCTAGAATCATGAATCAAATCATGAATCATGAATTGAATCACGAATCATAAATCATGAATTGAATCATGAATCATGAATTGAATCATGAATCAAAAATAATGAATCGAATCATGAATCATGAATTGAATCAAGAATCATGAATCATGAATCATGAATCATGAATTGAATCATGAATCATGAATCATGAATCATGAATTGAATCATTAATAATGAATCATGAATCGAATCATGAATCATGAATCAAGAATTATGAATCGAATCATGAATCATGAATTGAATCATGAATCATAAATCATGAATTGAATCATGAATCATGAATTGAACCATGAATCAAAAATCATGAATCGAATCATGAATCATGAATTGAATCAAGAATCATGAATCATAATTTGATTCATGAATTGAATCATGAATCATGAATGAAATCATAAATCATGAATCATTTATCGAATCATGAATCATGAATCATGAATTGAATTATGAATCATGAATCAAATCATGAATCATGAATCATGAATTGAATCATGAATCATGAATCATGAATCATAAATTGAATCATGAATCATGAATCATGAATTGAATCATGAATTGAATCATGAATCATGAATCATTAATTGAATCATGAATCATGAATCAGGAATCATGAATTGATTCATGAATCATGAATTGCATCATGAATTGAATCATGAATCATGAATTGAATCATAAATCATGAATCATGAATCATGAATCATAAATTGAATCATAAATCATAAATCATGAATTGAATCATGAATTGAATCATGAATCATGAATCATGAATTGAATCATGAATCATGAATCAGGAATCATAAATTGAATCATGAATCATGAATCATGAATTGAATCATGAATCATGAATCATAAATCGAATCATGAATCATGAATTGAATCATGAATCATGAATTTAATCATGAATCATGAACTGAATCATGAATCATGAATTATGAATCATGAATTGAATCATGAAGCATGAATTGAATCATGAATCATGAAATATTGAATCATGAATTGAATCATAAATCATGAATTGAATCATGAATCATGAATCATTAATCGAATCATGAATCATAAATCATGAATCATGAATTGAATCATGAATCATGAATCATGAATCATGACTTGAATCATGAATCATGAATCATGAATTGAATCATGAATCATGAATAATGAATTGAATCATGAATCATGAATTGAATCATGAATCATGAATCATGAATTAAATCATGAATCATGAATCAAGAATTGAATCATGAATCATGAATCATGAATTGAATCATGAATCATGAATCATGAATCGAATCATGAGTCATGAATCACGAATCATGAATAGAATCATGAATTATGAATTGAATCATGAATCATGAATCAAGAATCATGAATCAAATCATGAATCATGAATTGAATCACGAATCATAAATCATGAATTGAATCATGAATCATGAATTGAATCATGAATCAAAAATAATGAATCGAATCATGAATCATGAATTGAATCATGAATCATGAATCATGAATCAAATCATGAATCATGAATTGAATCACGAATCATAAATCATGAATTGAATCATGAATCATGAATTGAATCATGAATCAAAAATAATGAATCGAATTATGAATCATGAATTGAATCATGAATCATGAATCATGAATCATGAATCATAAATTGAATCATGAATCATGAATCATGAATTGAATCATGAATTGAATCATGAATCATGAGTCATTAATTGAATCATGAATCATGAATCATGAATTGAATCATTAATAATGAATCATGAATTGAATCATGAATCATGAATCGAATCATGAATTATGAATCATGAATTGAATCATGAATCATGAATCATGAATTGAATCATGAATCATGAATTATAAATCGAATCATGAATCATGAATTGAATCATAAATCATGAATCATTAATTGAATCATGAATCATGAATCATTAATTGAATCATGAATCATGAATTGAATCATAAATCATGAATCATGAATCATAAATTGAATCATAAATCATAAATCATGAATTGAATCATGAATTGAATCATGAATCATGAATCATGAATTGAATCATGAATCATGAATCAGGAATCATAAATTGAATCATGAATCATGAATCATGAATTGAATCATGAATCATGAATCATAAATCGAATCATGAATCATGAATTGAATCATGAATCATGAATTTAATCATGAATCATGAACTGAATCATGAATCATGAATTATGAATCATGAATTGAATCATGAAGCATGAATTGAATCATGAATCATGAAATATTGAATCATGAATTGAATCATAAATCATGAATTGAATCATGAATCATGAATCATTAATCGAATCATGAATCATAAATCATGAATCATGAATTGAATCATGAATCATGAATCATGAATCATGACTTGAATCATGAATCATGAATCATGAATTGAATCATGAATCATGAATAATGAATTGAATCATGAATCATGAATTGAATCATGAATCATGAATCATGAATTAAATCATGAATCATGAATCAAGAATTGAATCATGAATCATGAATCATGAATTGAATCATGAATCATGAATCATGAATCGAATCATGAGTCATGAATCACGAATCATGAATAGAATCATGAATTATGAATTGAATCATGAATCATGAATCAAGAATCATGAATCAAATCATGAATCATGAATTGAATCACGAATCATAAATCATGAATTGAATCATGAATCATGAATTGAATCATGAATCAAAAATAATGAATCGAATCATGAATCATGAATTGAATCATGAATCATGAATCAAATCATGAATCATGAATTGAATCACGAATCATAAATCATGAATTGAATCATGAATCATGAATTGAATCATGAATCAAAAATAATGAATCGAATCATGAATCATGAATTGAATCATGAATCATGAATCATGAATCATGAATCATAAATTGAATCATGAATCATGAATCATGAATTGAATCATGAATTGAATCATGAATCATGAGTCATTAATTGAATCATGAATCATGAATCATGAATTGAATCATTAATAATGAATCGAATCATGAATCATGAATCGAATCATGAATTATGAATCATGAATTGAATCATGAATCATGAATCATGAATTGAATCATGAATCATGAATTATAAATCGAATCATGAATCATGAATTGAATCATAAATCATGAATCATTAATTGAATCATGAATCATGAATCATTAATTGAATCATGAATCATGAATTGAATAATGAATTGAAACATGAATCATGACTTGAATCATGAATCATGAATTAAATCATGAATCATGATTTGATTCATGAATCATGAATTCAATCATAATTCGAATCATGAATCATGAATTCAATCATGAATCATGAATCATGAATCATGAATTGAATCATGAATTCTGAATAGAATCATGAATCATGAATTGAATCATAAATCATGAATCATTAATTGAATCATGAATCATGAATCATTAATTGAATCATGAATCATGAATTGAATCATGAATTGAAACATGAATCATGACTTGAATCATGAATCATGAATTGAATCATGAATCATGATTTGATTCATGAATCATGAATTCAATCATGAATCGAATCATGAATCATGAATTCAATCATGAATCATGAATCATTAATCATGAATTGAATCAAGAATCATGAATCATGATTTGAATCATGAATTGAATCATGAATCATGAATCATGAATAGAATCATGAATCATGAATCATGAATCATAAATTGAATCATGATTCAGGAATCATGAATCATGACTTGAATGATGAATCATGAATCATGAATTAAATCATGAATCATGAATTGAATCATGAATCATGAATTGAATCATGAATCATGAATCATGAATTGAATCATGAATCATGAATCATGAATTGAATCATGAATCATGAATCACGAATCGAATCATGAATCATGAATCAAGAATCATGAATCGAATCAAGAATCATGAATTGAATCATGAATCATGATTAATGAATTGAATCATAAATCATGAATCGAATCATGAATCATGAATTGAATCATGAATCATGAATTGAATCATGAATCATGAATCATGAATTGAATCATGAATCATGAATCATGAATCATGAAACGAATCATGAATCATGAATCATGAATTGAATGATGAATGATGAATGATGAATCATGAATCATGAAACGAATCATGAATCATGAATCATGAATTGAATCATGAATTATGAATCATGAATTGAATCATGAATCATGAATTGAATCATGAATCATGAATCATGAATTGAATCATAAATCATGAATCTTGAATTGAATCATGAATCATGAATCATTAATCGAATCATGAATCATGAATCATGAATTGAATCATGAATCATGAATCATGAATCGAATCATGAATCATGAATCATGAATTGAATCATGAATCATGAATTGAATCATAAATCATGAATCATGAATCATGAAACATAAATTGAATCATGAATCATGAATCATGAATTGAATCATTAATAATGAATCATGAATTGAATCATGAATCATGAATCGAATCATGAATTATGAATCATGAATTGAATCATGAATCATGAATCATGAATTGAATCATGAATCATGAATTATAAATCGAATCATGAATCATGAATTGAATCATGAATCATGAAGCGAATCATGAATCATGATTTCAATCATGAATCATGAATAGAATCATGAATCATGAATAGAATCATGAATCATGAATAGAATCATGAATCATGAATTGAATCATAAATCATGAATCATTAATTGAATCATGAATCATGAATCATTAATTGAATCATGAATCATGAATTGAATCATGAATTGAAACATGAATCATGACTTGAATCATGAATCATGAATTAAATCATGAATCATGATTTGATTCATGAATCATGAATTCAATCATAATTCGAATCATGAATCATGAATTCAATCATGAATCATGAATCATGAATCATGAATTGAATCATGAATTCTGAATAGAATCATGAATCATGAATTGAATCATAAATCATGAATCATTAATTGAATCATGAATCATGAATCATTAATTGAATCATGAATCATGAATTGAATCATGAATTGAAACATGAATCATGACTTGAATCATGAATCATGAATTGCATCATGAATCATGATTTGATTCATGAATCAAGAATTCAATCATGAATCGAATCATGAATCATGAATTCAATCATGAATCATGAATCATTAATCATGAATTGAATCAAGAATCATGAATCATGATTTGAATCATGAATTGAATCATGAATTGAATCATGAATCATGAATCATGAATAGAATCATGAATCATGAATCATGAATCATAAATTGAATCATGATTCAGGAATCATGAATCATGACTTGAATGATGAATCATGAATCATGAATTAAATCATGAATCATGAATCATGAATTGAATCATGAATCATGAATTGAATCATGAATCATGAATTGAATCATGAATCATGAATCATGAATTGAATCATGAATCATGAATCACGAATCGAATCATGAATCATGAATCAAGAATCATGAATCGAATCAAGAATCATGAATTGAATCATGAATCATGATTAATGAATTGAATCATAAATCATGAATCGAATCATGAATCATGAATTGAATCATGAATCATGAATTGAATCATGAATCATGAATCATGAATTGAATCATGAATCATGAATCATGAATTGAATCATGAATCATGAATCATGAATCGAATCATGAATCATGAATCATGAATCATGAATCATGAAACGAATCATGAATCATGGATCATGAATCATGAATTGAATGATGAATCATGAATAATGAATCATGAATCATGAAACGAATCATGAATCATGAATCATGAATCATGAATTGAATCATGAATCATGAATCAAGAATTGAATCATGAATCATGAATCATGAATCATGAATCATGAATCGAATCATGAGTCATGAATCACGAATCATGAATAGAATCATGAATTATGAATTGAATCATGAATCATGAATCATGAATTGAATCATGAATTATGAATCATGAATTGAATCATGAATCAAGAATCATGAATCAAATCATGAATCATGAATTGAATCACGAATCATAAATCATGAATTGAATCATGAATCATGAATTGAATCATGAATCAAAAATAATGAATCGAATCATGAATCATGAATTGAATCAAGAATCATGAATCATGAATCATGAATCATGAATTGAATCACGAATCATAAATCATGAATTGAATCATGAATCATGAATTGAATCATGAATCAAAAATAATGAATCGAATCATGAATCATGAATTGAATCAAGAATCATGAATCATGAATCATGAATCATGAATAGAATCATGAATCATGAATCGAATCATGAATCATGAATCAAGAATTATGAATCGAATCATGAATCATGAATTGAATCACGAATCATAAATCATGAATTGAATCATGAATCATGAATTGAATCATGAATCAAAAATAATGAATCGAATCATGAATCATGAATTGAATCAAGAATCATGAATCATGAATCATGAATCATGAATTGAATCATTAATAATGAATCATGAATCAAATCATGAATCATGAATTGAATCACGAATCATAAATCATGAATTGAATCATGAATCATGAATTGAATCATGAATCAAAAATAATGAATCGAATCATGAATCATGAATTGAATCAAGAATCATGAATCATGAATCATGAATCATGAATTGAATCACGAATCATAAATCATGAATTGAATCATGAATCATGAATTGAATCATGAATCAAAAATAATGAATCGAATCATGAATCATGAATTGAATCAAGAATCATGAATCATGAATCATGAATCATGAATAGAATCATGAATCATGAATCGAATCATGAATCATGAATCAAGAATTATGAATCGAATCATGAATAATGAATTGAATCACGAATCATAAATCATGAATAGAATCATGAATTATGAATTGAATCATGAATCATGAATCATGAATTGAATCATGAATTATGAATCATGAATTGAATCATGAATCATGAATCAAGAATCATGAATCAAATCATGAATCATGAATTGAATCACGAATCATAAATCATGAATTGAATCATTAATCATGAATTGAATCATTAATCAAAAATAATGAATCGAATCATGAATCATGAATTGAATCATGAATCATGAATTATGAATCATGAATTGAATCATAATTTGAATCATAAATTGAAACATGAATCATGAATCATGAATCATGAATTGAATCATGAATCATGAATCATGAATTGATTCATGAATCATGAATCATGAATCGAATCATGAATCATGAATTGCATCATGAATTGAATCATGAATCATGAATTGAATCATGAATCATGAATCGAATCATGAATCATGAATCATGAATTGAATCATGAATTATGAATCATGAATCATGAATTGAATCATGAATCATGAATCATCAATCGAATCATGAATCATGAAATAAGAATTATGAATCGAATCATGAATCATGAATTGAATCATGAATCATGAATCATGAATTGAATCATGAATCATGAATCATGAATTGAATCATGAATCATGAATCATAAATCGAATCATAAATCATGAATTGAATCAGGATTCGAATCATGAATTGAATCATGACTCATGAATTGAATCATGAATCATGAACTGAATCATGAATCATGAATTATGAATCATGAATTGAATCAGGATTCGAATCATGAATTGAATCATGAATCATGAATTGAACAATGAATCATGAACTGAATCATGAATCATGAATTATGAATCATGAATTGAATCATGAATCATGAATCATGAATCGAATTATGAATGATAAATCATGAATTGCATCATGAATTGAATCATGAATCATGAATTTAATCATAAATCATAAATCATGAATTGAATCATGAATCATGAATCATGAATTGAATCATGAATCATGAATCATGAATTGAATCATTAATAATGAATCATGAATTGAATCATGAATCATGAATCAAGAATCATGAATCGAATCATGAATCATGAATTGAATCATGAATCATAAATCATGAATTGAATCATGAATCATGAATTGAACCATGAATCAAAAATCATGAATCGAATCATAAATCATGAATTGAATCAAGAATCATGAATCATGAATTGAATCATGAATTGAATCATGAATCATGAATTGAATCATAAATCATGAATCATTTATCGAATCATGAATCATGAATCATGAATCATGAATTGAATTATGAATCATGAATCGAATCATGAATCATGAATCATGAATTGAATCATGAATCATGAATCATGAATCATGAATCATAAATTGAATCATGAATCATGAATCATGAATTGAATCATGAATTGAATCCTGAATCATGAATCATTAATTGAATCATGAATCATGAATTAAATCATTAATAATGAATCATGAATTGAATCATGAATCATGAATTATGAATCATGAATTGAATCATGAATCATGAATCATAAATTGAATCATAAATCATGAATCATGAATTGAATCATGAATTGAATCATGAATCATGAATCATGAATTGAATCATGAATCATGAATCAGGAATCATAAATTGAATCATGAATCATGAATCATGAATTGAATCATGAATCATGAATCATAAATCGAATCATGAATCATGAATTGAATCATGAATCATGAATTTAATCATGAATCATGAACTGAATCATGAATCATGAATTATGAATCATGAATTGAATCATGAAGCATGAATTGAATCATGAATCATGAAATATTGAATCATGAATTGAATCATAAATCATGAATCATGAATTGAATCATGAATCATGAATCATAAATTGAATCATGAATCATGAATCATGAATCATGACTTGAATCATGAATCATGAATCATGAATTGAATCATGAATCATGAATAATGAATTGAATCATGAATCATTAATTGAATCATGAATCATGAATCATGAATTGAATCATGAATCATGAATCAAGAATTGAATCATGAATCATGAATCATGAATTGAATCATGAATCATGAATCATGAATCGAATCATGAGTCATGAATCACGAATCATGAATAGAATCATGAATTATGAATTGAATCATGAATCATGAATCATGAATTGAATCATGAATTATGAATCATGAATTGAATCATGAATCATGAATCAAGAATCATGAATCAAATCATGAATCATGAATTGAATCACGAATCATAAATCATGAATTGAATCATGAATCATGAATTGAATCATTAATCAAAAATAATGAATCGAATCATGAATCATGAATTGAATCAAGAATCATGAATCATGAATTATGAATCATGAATTGAATCATGAATCATGAATCATGAATTGAATCATAATTTGAATCATAAATTGAAACATGAATCATGAATCATGAATCATGAATTGAATCATGAATCATGAATCATGAATTGATTCATGAATCATGAATCATGAATCGAATCATGAATCATGAATTGCATCATGAATTGAATCATGAATCATGAATTGAATCATGAATCATGAATCGAATCATGAATCATGAATCATGAATTGAATCATGAATTATGAATCATGAATCATGAATTGAATCATGAATCATGAATCATCAATCGAATCATGAATCATGAAATAAGAATTAGGAATCGAATCATGAATCATGAATTGAATCATGAATCATGAATCATGAATTGAATCATGAATCATGAATCATGAATTGAATCATGAATCATGAATCATAAATCGAATCATAAATCATGAATTGAATCAGGATTCGAATCATGAATTGAATCATGACTCATGAATTGAATCATGAATCATGAACTGAATCATGAATCATGAATTATGAATCATGAATTGAATCAGGATTCGAATCATGAATTGAATCATGAATCATGAATTGAACAATGAATCATGAACTGAATCATGAATCATGAATTATGAATCATGAATTGAATCATGAATCATGAATCATGAATCGAATTATGAATGATAAATCATGAATTGCATCATGAATTGAATCATGAATCATGAATTGAATCATAAATCATAAATCATGAATTGAATCATGAATCATGAATCATGAATTGAATCATTAATAATGAATCATGAATTGAATCATGAATCATGAATCAAGAATCATGAATCGAATCATGAATCATGAATTGAATCATGAATCATAAATCATGAATTGAATCATGAATCATGAATTGAACCATGAATCAAAAATCATGAATCGAATCATAAATCATGAATTGAATCAAGAATCATGAATCATGAATTGAATCATGAATTGAATCATGAATCATGAATTGAATCATAAATCATGAATCATTTATCGAATCATGAATCATGAATCATGAATCATGAATTGAATTATGAATCATGAATCGAATCATGAATCATGAATCATGAATCAGAAATTGAATCATGAATCATGAATCATGAATTGAATCATGAATTGAATCCTGAATCATGAATCATTAATTGAATCATGAATCATGAATTGAATCATTAATAATGAATCATGAATTGAATCATGAATCATGAATTGAATCATGAATTATGAATCATGAATTGAATCATGAATCATGAATCATGAATTGAATCATGAATCATGAATTATAAATCGAATCATGAATCATGAATTGAATCATGAATCATGAATCGAATCATGAATCATGAATCATGAATTGAATCATGAATTATGAATCATGAATCATGAATTGAATCATGAATCATCAATCGAATCATGAATCATGAAATAAGAATTATGAATCGAATCATGAATCATGAATTGAATCATGAATCATGAATCATGAATTGAATCATGAATCATGAATCATGAATTGAATCATGAATCATGAATCATAAATCGAATCATAAATCATGAATTGAATCAGGATTCGAATCATGAATTGAATCATGACTCATGAATTGAATCATGAATCATGAACTGAATCATGAATCATGAATTATGAATCATGAATTGAATCAGGATTCGAATCATGAATTGAATCATGAATCATGAATTGAACAATGAATCATGAACTGAATCATGAATCATGAATTATGAATCATGAATTGAATCATGAATCATGAATCATGAATCGAATTATGAATGATAAATCATGAATTGCATCATGAATTGAATCATGAATCATGAATTTAATCATAAATCATAAATCATGAATTGAATCATGAATCATGAATCATGAATTGAATCATGAATCATGAATCATGAATTGAATCATTAATAATGAATCATGAATTGAATCATGAATCATGAATCAAGAATCATGAATCGAATCATGAATCATGAATTGAATCATGAATCATAAATCATGAATTGAATCATGAATCATGAATTGAACCATGAATCAAAAATCATGAATCGAATCATAAATCATGAATTGAATCAAGAATCATGAATCATGAATTGAATCATGAATTGAATCATGAATCATGAATTGAATCATAAATCATGAATCATTTATCGAATCATGAATCATGAATCATGAATCATGAATTGAATTATGAATCATGAATCGAATCATGAATCATGAATCATGAATTGAATCATGAATCATGAATCATGAATCATGAATCATAAATTGAATCATGAATCATGAATCATGAATTGAATCATGAATTGAATCCTGAATCATGAATCATTAATTGAATCATGAATCATGAATTAAATCATTAATAATGAATCATGAATTGAATCATGAATCATGAATTATGAATCATGAATTGAATCATGAATCATGAATCATAAATTGAATCATAAATCATGAATCATGAATTGAATCATGAATTGAATCATGAATCATGAATCATGAATTGAATCATGAATCATGAATCAGGAATCATAAATTGAATCATGAATCATGAATCATGAATTGAATCATGAATCATGAATCATAAATCGAATCATGAATCATGAATTGAATCATGAATCATGAATTTAATCATGAATCATGAACTGAATCATGAATCATGAATTATGAATCATGAATTGAATCATGAAGCATGAATTGAATCATGAATCATGAAATATTGAATCATGAATTGAATCATAAATCATGAATCATGAATTGAATCATGAATCATGAATCATAAATTGAATCATGAATCATGAATCATGAATCATGACTTGAATCATGAATCATGAATCATGAATTGAATCATGAATCATGAATAATGAATTGAATCATGAATCATTAATTGAATCATGAATCATGAATCATGAATTGAATCATGAATCATGAATCAAGAATTGAATCATGAATCATGAATCATGAATTGAATCATGAATCATGAATCATGAATCGAATCATGAGTCATGAATCACGAATCATGAATAGAATCATGAATTATGAATTGAATCATGAATCATGAATCATGAATTGAATCATGAATTATGAATCATGAATTGAATCATGAATCATGAATCAAGAATCATGAATCAAATCATGAATCATGAATTGAATCACGAATCATAAATCATGAATTGAATCATGAATCATGAATTGAATCATTAATCAAAAATAATGAATCGAATCATGAATCATGAATTGAATCAAGAATCATGAATCATGAATTATGAATCATGAATTGAATCATGAATCATGAATCATGAATTGAATCATAATTTGAATCATAAATTGAAACATGAATCATGAATCATGAATCATGAATTGAATCATGAATCATGAATCATGAATTGATTCATGAATCATGAATCATGAATCGAATCATGAATCATGAATTGCATCATGAATTGAATCATGAATCATGAATTGAATCATGAATCATGAATCGAATCATGAATCATGAATCATGAATTGAATCATGAATTATGAATCATGAATCATGAATTGAATCATGAATCATGAATCATCAATCGAATCATGAATCATGAAATAAGAATTATGAATCGAATCATGAATCATGAATTGAATCATGAATCATGAATCATGAATTGAATCATGAATCATGAATCATGAATTGAATCATGAATCATGAATCATAAATCGAATCATAAATCATGAATTGAATCAGGATTCGAATCATGAATTGAATCATGACTCATGAATTGAATCATGAATCATGAACTAAATCATGAATCATGAATTATGAATCATGAATTGAATCAGGATTCGAATCATGAATTGAATCATGAATCATGAATTGAACAATGAATCATGAACTGAATCATGAATCATGAATTATGAATCATGAATTGAATCATGAATCATGAATCATGAATCGAATTATGAATGATAAATCATGAATTGCATCATGAATTGAATCATGAATCATGAATTGAATCATAAATCATAAATCATGAATTGAATCATGAATCATGAATCATGAATTGAATCATGAATCATGAATCATGAATTGAATCATTAATAATGAATCATGAATTGAATCATGAATCATGAATCAAGAATCATGAATCGAATCATGAATCATGAATTGAATCATGAATCATAAATCATGAATTGAATCATGAATCATGAATTGAACCATGAATCAAAAATCATGAATCGAATCATAAATCATGAATTGAATCAAGAATCATGAATCATGAATTGAATCATGAATTGAATCATGAATCATGAATTGAATCATAAATCATGAATCATTTATCGAATCATGAATCATGAATCATGAATCATGAATTGAATTATGAATCATGAATCGAATCATGAATCATGAATCATGAATCATAAATTGAATCATGAATCATGAATCATGAATTGAATCATGAATTGAATCCTGAATCATGAATCATTAATTGAATCATGAATCATGAATTGAATCATTAATAATGAATCATGAATTGAATCATGAATCATGAATTGAATCATGAATTATGAATCATGAATTGAATCATGAATCATGAATCATGAATTGAATCATGAATCATGAATTATAAATCGAATCATGAATCATGAATTGAATCATGAATCATGATTTCAATCATGAATCATGAATAGAATCATGAATCATGAATAGAATCATGAATCATGAATTGAATCATAAATCATGAATCATTAATTGAATCATGAATCATTAATTGAATCATGAATCATGAATTGAATCATGAATTGAAACATGAATCATGACTTGAATCATGAATCATGAATTAAATCATGAATCATGATTTGATTCATGAATCATGAATTCAATCATAATTCGAATCATGAATCATGAATTCAATCATGAATCATGAATCATGAATTCAATCATGAATCATGAATCATGAATCATGAATTCTGAATAGAATCATGAATCATGAATTGAATCATTAATCATGAATCATTAATTGAATCATGAATCATGAATCATTAATTGAATCATGAATCATGAATTGAATCATGAATTGAAACATGAATCATGACTTGAATCATGAATCATGAATTGAATCATGAATCATGATTTGATTCATGAATCATGAATTCAATCATGAATCGAATCATGAATCATGAATTCAATCATGAATCATGAATCATTAATCATGAATTGAATCAAGAATCATGAATCATGATTTGAATCATGAATTGAATCATGAATTGAATCATGAATCATGAATCATGAATAGAATCATGAATCATGATTCATAAATTGAATCATGATTCAGTAATCATGAATCATGACTTGAATGATGAATCATGAATCATGAATTAAATCATGAATCATGAATCATGAATTGAATCATGAATCATGAATTGAATCATGAATCATGAATCATGAATTGAATCATGAATCATGAATCATGAATTGAATCATGAATCATGAATCACGAATCGAATCATGAATCATGAATCCTGAATCATGAATCGAATCATGAATCATGAATCATGAATCATGAAACGAATCATGAATCATGAATCATGAATCATGAATTGAATGATGAATCATAAATCATGAATCATGAATCATGAAACTGTCAGAGTTACACCCCAATAGTATAACTTATCAGCTCTGGTACCTGTGCAATAAATGGGTTATCGATCGATAGGAAAGAGACACACTCAGTCTTTTGCAGGGCTGAATGAGAATCAATTCTGACTGCCCTATAGTCAGACCGCTTTATTTATACATGAAAAGTGTGCTCGCAGGCACATTTGTTATCTAGAAATTATTGCATGTTCACAGTGAAATTGGACATAGTATCAGCAGAAAAGAGTCTATACATCTTTTTGTTTAGTCACTGCTCAAGATGTCAAGGCCTGTAACTGCTTATCTCCAAGGATAGTTCATTGTCTTCATTTTCACCACGGGCTCTGGGCGTATTGTAAAACAGATATTCCTTTCTGATATCTGGATTGTTTGACATATAGCTCAGCATATTCACATGAGAAAGAAACAGAAAAAACACTTGTGTCAGTATTATATTCAGGAAAACAAAGAAAAGCAACTTTCATTTTATAAGTTTGATCAATATATACTTTTTACCATATTAACTTTCACAAAACGAATCATGAATCATGAATCATGAATCATGAATTGAATCATGAATTGAATCATGAATCATGAATCATTAATTGAATCATGAATCATGAATCATGAATTAAATCATTAATAATGAATCATGAATTGAATCATGAATCATGAATCGAATCATGAATTATGAATCATGAATTGAATCATGAATCATGAATCATGAATTGAATCATGAATCATGAATTATAAATCGAATCATGAATCATGAATTGAATCATGAATCATGAAGCGAATCATGAATCATGATTTCAATCATGAATCATGAATAGAATCATGAATCATGAATAGAATCATGAATCATGAATTGAATCATAAATCATGAATCATTAATTGAATCATGAATCATGAATCATTAATTGAATCATGAATCATGAATTGAATCATGAATTGAAACATGAATCATGACTTGAATCATGAATTAAATCATGAATCATGATTTGATTCATGAATCATGAATTCAATTATAATTCGAATCATGAATCATGAATTCAATCATGAATCATGAATCATTAATCATGAATTGAATCAAGAATCATGAATCATGATTTGAATCATGAATTGAATCATGAATTGAATCATGAATTCTGAATAGAATCATGAATCATGAATTGAATCATAAATCATGAATCATTAATTGAATCATGAATCATGAATCATTAATTGAATCATGAATCATGACTTGAATCCTGAATCATGAATTGAATCATGAATCATGATTTGATTCATGAATCATGAATTCAATCATGAATCGAATCATGAATCATGAATTCAATCATGAATCATGAATCATTAATCATGAATTGAATCAAGAATCATGAATCATGATTTGAATCATGAATTGAATCATGAATTGAATCATGAATCATGAATCATGAATAGAATCATGAATCATGAATCATGAATAGAATCATGAATCATGAATCATGAATCATAAATTGAATCATGATTCAGGAATCATGAATCATGAATTAAATCATGAATCATGAATCATGAATTGAATCATGAATCATGAATTGAATCATGAATCATGAATCATGAATTGAATCATGAATCATGAATTGAATCATGAATCATGAATCACGAATTGAATCATGAATCATGAATCAAGAATCATGAATCGAATCAAGAATCATGAATTGAATCATGAATCATGATTAATGAATTGAATCATAAATCATGAATCGAATCATGAATCATGAATTGAATCATGAATCATGAATTGAATCATGAATCATGAATCATGAATTGAATCATGAATCATGAATCATGAATTGAATCATGAATCATGAATCATGAATCGAATCATGAATCATGAATCATGAATCATGAATCATGAATCATGAAACGAATCATGAATCATGAATCATGAATCATGAATTGAATGATGAATCATGAATCATGAATCATGAATCATGAAACGAATCATGAATCATGAATCATGAATTGAATCATGAATTATGAATCATGAATTGAATCATGAATCATGAATTGAATCATGAATCATGAATCATGAATTGAATCATAAATCATGAATCATGAATTAAATCATGAATCATGAATCATTAATCGAATCATGAATCATGAATCATGAATCATGAATTGAATCATGAATCATGAATCATGAATCGAATCATGAATCATGATTGAATCATGAATCATGAATTGAATCATAAATCATGAATCATGAATCATGAATCATAAATTGAATCATGAATCATGAATCATGAATTGAATCATGAATTGAATCATGAATCATGAATTCAATCATGAATTGAATCATGAATTGAATCATGAATCATGAATCATGAATCATGAATCATGAATTGAATCATGAATCATGAATCATGAATTGAATCCTGAATCATGAATCGAATCAGGAATCATGAATCAAATCATGAATTGAATCATGAATTATGAATCATGAATTGAATCATGAATCATGAATCATGAATTGAATCATGAATCATGAATTATAAATCGAATCATGAATCATGAATTGAATCATGAATCATGATTTCAATCATGAATCATGAATAGAATCATGAATCATGAATAGAATCATGAATCATGAATTGAATCATAAATCATGAATCATTAATTGAATCATGAATCATGAATCATTAATTGAATCATGAATCATGAATTGAATCATGAATTGAAACATGAATCATGACTTGAATCATGAATCATGAATTAAATCATGAATCATGATTTGATTCATGAATCATGAATTCAATCATAATTCGAATCATGAATCATGAATTCAATCATGAATCATGAATCATGAATTCAATCATGAATCATGAATCATGAATCATGAATTGAATCATGAATTCTGAATAGAATCATGAATCATGAATTGAATCATTAATCATGAATCATTAATTGAATCATGAATCATGAATCATTAATTGAATCATGAATCATGAATTGAATCATGAATTGAAACATGAATCATGACTTGAATCATGAATCATGAATTGAATCATGAATCATGATTTGATTCATGAATCATGAATTCAATCATGAATCGAATCATGAATCATGAATTCAATCATGAATCATGAATCATTAATCATGAATTGAATCAAGAATCATGAATCATGATTTGAATCATGAATTGAATCATGAATTGAATCATGAATCATGAATCATGAATAGAATCATGAATCATGATTCATAAATTGAATCATGATTCAGTAATCATGAATCATGACTTGAATGATGAATCATGAATCATGAATTAAATCATGAATCATGAATCATGAATTGAATCATGAATCATGAATTGAATCATGAATCATGAATCATGAATTGAATCATGAATCATGAATCATGAATTGAATCATGAATCATGAATCACGAATCGAATCATGAATCATGAATCCTGAATCATGAATCGAATCATGAATCATGAATCATGAATCATGAATCATGAAACGAATCATGAATCATGAATCATGAATCATGAATTGAATGATGAATCATAAATCATGAATCATGAATCATGAAACTGTCAGAGTTACACCCCAATAGTATAACTTATCAGCTCTGGTACCTGTGCAATAAATGGGTTATCGATCGATAGGAAAGAGACACACTCAGTCTTTTGCAGGGCTGAATGAGAATCAATTCTGACTGCCCTATAGTCAGACCGCTTTATTTATACATGAAAAGTGTGCTCGCAGGCACATTTGTTATCTAGAAATTATTGCATGTTCACAGTGAAATTGGACATAGTATCAGCAGAAAAGAGTCTATACATCTTTTTGTTTAGTCACTGCTCAAGATGTCAAGGCCTGTAACTGCTTATCTCCAAGGATAGTTCATTGTCTTCATTTTCACCACGGGCTCTGGGCGTATTGTAAAACAGATATTCCTTTCTGATATCTGGATTGTTTGACATATAGCTCAGCATATTCACATGAGAAAGAAACAGAAAAAACACTTGTGTCAGTATTATATTCAGGAAAACAAAGAAAAGCAACTTTCATTTTATAAGTTTGATCAATATATACTTTTTACCATATTAACTTTCACAAAACGAATCATGAATCATGAATCATGAATCATGAATTGAATCATGAATTGAATCATGAATCATGAATCATTAATTGAATCATGAATCATGAATCATGAATTAAATCATTAATAATGAATCATGAATTGAATCATGAATCATGAATCGAATCATGAATTATGAATCATGAATTGAATCATGAATCATGAATCATGAATTGAATCATGAATCATGAATTATAAATCGAATCATGAATCATGAATTGAATCATGAATCATGAAGCGAATCATGAATCATGATTTCAATCATGAATCATGAATAGAATCATGAATCATGAATAGAATCATGAATCATGAATTGAATCATAAATCATGAATCATTAATTGAATCATGAATCATGAATCATTAATTGAATCATGAATCATGAATTGAATCATGAATTGAAACATGAATCATGACTTGAATCATGAATTAAATCATGAATCATGATTTGATTCATGAATCATGAATTCAATTATAATTCGAATCATGAATCATGAATTCAATCATGAATCATGAATCATTAATCATGAATTGAATCAAGAATCATGAATCATGATTTGAATCATGAATTGAATCATGAATTGAATCATGAATTCTGAATAGAATCATGAATCATGAATTGAATCATAAATCATGAATCATTAATTGAATCATGAATCATGAATCATTAATTGAATCATGAATCATGACTTGAATCCTGAATCATGAATTGAATCATGAATCATGATTTGATTCATGAATCATGAATTCAATCATGAATCGAATCATGAATCATGAATTCAATCATGAATCATGAATCATTAATCATGAATTGAATCAAGAATCATGAATCATGATTTGAATCATGAATTGAATCATGAATTGAATCATGAATCATGAATCATGAATAGAATCATGAATCATGAATCATGAATAGAATCATGAATCATGAATCATGAATCATAAATTGAATCATGATTCAGGAATCATGAATCATGAATTAAATCATGAATCATGAATCATGAATTGAATCATGAATCATGAATTGAATCATGAATCATGAATCATGAATTGAATCATGAATCATGAATTGAATCATGAATCATGAATCACGAATTGAATCATGAATCATGAATCAAGAATCATGAATCGAATCAAGAATCATGAATTGAATCATGAATCATGATTAATGAATTGAATCATAAATCATGAATCGAATCATGAATCATGAATTGAATCATGAATCATGAATTGAATCATGAATCATGAATCATGAATTGAATCATGAATCATGAATCATGAATTGAATCATGAATCATGAATCATGAATCGAATCATGAATCATGAATCATGAATCATGAATCATGAATCATGAAACGAATCATGAATCATGAATCATGAATCATGAATTGAATGATGAATCATGAATCATGAATCATGAATCATGAAACGAATCATGAATCATGAATCATGAATTGAATCATGAATTATGAATCATGAATTGAATCATGAATCATGAATTGAATCATGAATCATGAATCATGAATTGAATCATAAATCATGAATCATGAATTAAATCATGAATCATGAATCATTAATCGAATCATGAATCATGAATCATGAATCATGAATTGAATCATGAATCATGAATCATGAATCGAATCATGAATCATGATTGAATCATGAATCATGAATTGAATCATAAATCATGAATCATGAATCATGAATCATAAATTGAATCATGAATCATGAATCATGAATTGAATCATGAATTGAATCATGAATCATGAATCATGAATTCAATCATGAATTGAATCATGAATTGAATCATGAATCATGAATCATGAATCATGAATCATGAATTGAATCATGAATCATGAATCATGAATTGAATCCTGAATCATGAATCGAATCAGGAATCATGAATCAAATCATGAATTGAATCATGAATCATGAATCATGAATCATGAATCATGAATCGAATCATGAATCAAATCATGAATTGAATCAGGAATCATGAATCATGAATCATGAATCATGAATCGAATCATGAATCATGAATTGAATCATGAATTATGAATCATGAATCATGAATTATGAATCATGAATCATGAATTGAATCATGAATCATGAATCATCAATCGAATCATGAATCATGAATCAAGAATCATGTATTGAATCATGAATCATGAATCATGAATGGAATCATGAATCATAAATTGAATCATGAATCATGAATCATGAATCATGAATCATGAATTGAATCATGAATCATATATCATGAATTGAATCATTAATCATGAATCATGAATTGAATCATGAATCATGAATCATAAATCGAATCATGAATCATGAATTGAATCAGGATTCGAATCATGAATTGAATCATGAATCATTAATTGAATCATGAATCATGAACTGAATCATGAATCATGAATTATGAATCATGAACTGAATCATGAATCATGAATTATGAATCATGAATTGAATCAGGATTCGAATCATGAATTGAATCATGAATCCTGAATTAAATAATGAATCATGAACTGAATCATGAATCATGAATTATGAATCATGAATTGAATCATGATTCATGAATTAAATCATGAATCATGAATCATGAATCATGAATTGAATCATGAATCATGAATCATTAATCGAATCATGAATCATGAATTATGAATTGAATCATGAATCATGAATCATGAATCGAATCATGAATCATGAATTGCATCATGAATTGAATCATGAATCATGAATTGAATCATAAATCATGAATCATGAATCATGAATCATAAATTGAATCATGAATTGAATCATGAATCATGAATCATGAATTGAATCATGAATCATGAATCAAGAATCATGAATCGTATCATGAATCATGAATTGAATCATGAATCTTGAACAATAGTGTCATATATGGTATTATACCACTAGGGGACATCATCTGCCCTAGGGGTCTCAGGTACTTTAGTATTCATCCTCGCGAACGACAAAAAACTACTATATATTGAATCAGCTAATTCCAAGCAGAGCTTGATCTTGAACCTGCAATAACTGGGAGAGATCCTTTGTAAGACAAGCTAAAAATGATGATGCAGGAATTATGGGTAAAGTAACAGGAACTTGATTGTGTCTAGAGAGGAAGCTCCTGGATAAGGTGTTGACTTTAAGGTTCTTAGAGCCTGGCCTGTAGATGATAGCAAAGTTGATTTATGTAAAGAGAAAAGCCCAACAAGCCTGCCTGGAATTAGCTGATTCAATATATAGTAGTTTTTTGTCGTTCGCGAGGACTGTAATAGTATGGTTTGCTCTTGCCTCCATTTCTCAAAGGCCAATTTAATGGCAAGAAGTTCACAGTTACCAACATCTTAATTGGACTCAGCAGTATTAAACTTTTGGAAAAGGAAGGCACAGGCGTGTAACATTTTATGCAGTGGGTGCATTTGAGAAAGGATAGTCCTCAGGACCAATATTGTAAGCATCCACTTCAATAATGATGAGCAATTCAGGATGGGATAGCAGAGCACTGGAGCAGTGGTGGAAGCTCTTTTCAGGGCAGTGAAAGCTTCCCAAGCTTCTGAGGCTTGGGGAGACAGATGTGTTGGCAGTCTTTTTAATCAGGGCATTGATGGATGTAGTCAAGCCCAGAAAATGAAATAATAAATCTCCAATAATAATTGACAAGCCCAATAATTCTTTGGACAATTTTTAGTTAAGTGGGTTGTACCAATGACAGAATGGCCATAGAGAAACCTTCAGAGACTATTCAATTCACATTTTTCCAGCTTAGCAAATAACTGGTGCTCTCTGAGCTTCTAAAGATTTTTTCCTAACAAGAACCCAATGTTGTGCTAAAGAGGAGGAATAAACAAGGATATGCATCGACATATGCTATACCAAATTCGGCCAGGAAATCATGAAATGCATAATTGATTAGAACTTAAAAGACATGACAAGGTATTCATAGTGAATTGTGTATTAAATGCAGGTTTCCCACTCATCTCCATCCTTAATGCGAATTAGATTATAGGCCCCAAAAAGCTCTATCTTGAAGAAGATTTTAGCTCTCTTTAGCTGGTCTGACAAAACAAAGATATGTGTGTGGTTTGACCAGCAATAGTTATTTTGTTCAAGTACCTGAAATCTCTACAAGGTCATAGACTCCCGTCCTTTTTTGAACCAAAAAGCAGGTGACTTGGATGGCTTTATAAAATCTTTAAAATTATATCCTGGGGGGCGTGGCTTGGACGCCATAGTGCGAGGACGCAGTTTTTTAAGGCTCCTGTGATTGCCTTATATTTTAGTAAATTCTGGGCTCATTACCTCCCCAATACAGCACTGAGTGACGGATTGGTGGCCCCCCAACTGTCTGGGGTCGAATGTGACATCCGCAGCACGTCTGGAGACACAGCTTTGTGAGCTGCAGCTTGTGGCCTATTCTGCCACCTAGACCTCCATCACAGTGGCATTTCCTGCACAGCCCAGCGGTCCCTCGAGTACCCCATACACTTACCTGCGCTCCGAAGACGTCTCCATGAGTGCTGGGAGGGGCTCCTTCCATCTGTGATGTGCCTTCTGGACGGGTCTGGTGCTGGAAGAAGTGGCCTGGAAATCTGTGCCCCTGCAGCTGCTGCTCTGCACTGTAGTCTGGGAGGCTTGCTGAGTCCTGCAGTAGTCCTGGTACCAGCCTGTCTGCTGACCCTGCTGACTGTCTCCCCGCAGCGTGGCCTGGTTCACAGCAGTGAGTAACTGAATAAAAGTCGGGTCGGGACAATCTGATTGTGCAGATCAGCTCTTTCCCTTCACAAGTTACGGAACGCTGCCATCTAGTGGTCTTGAGCTGCTACTGCAGTCTTTAATCTTGAGTTTAACCCTGCAATATTATACACTGGCTTGACGTGCACTGCCACCTGCTGGCCTCCGATATTCTAATAAATTTTGCACCCATTGTAGCCTGAATTATCTATTTTAATACCCTGTAGCCGGTCTGTGCTGCATCAAGAGTCTACTTAAGGCAAGGCTTATACTTGGCCTAGAAGTTGATCAATCATGCAATAATGCATCTGACCTAAAATGTAACTATAGCTGCCACCCGCATGCATCTCTCTCCCCTCCGCTAGGTGAAGTCGCTCTACGCTACACGCTACCAATGTGTTGATTATATTTCATTGTCTTCTCCTAGAGTGGGCTATCCAAGCATAACTGTCTGAGAGCTGTTATCATTTTGCTGGAACATTGACGTAAACATGCCTCCTAAAAAGAACAAACCAGCTAATCCAGCCAAACCATTACCTTTCTTTAAACCTCAGAAGCCGACTGCCTCCTCTCTTTCCCCTAAAGAAGCTGACAGGCGTGGTGATTCACTACCCCCAGTCAGAATGGCGTCACCGGTATCACAACCACCTGGTGATGCCTCAGCTTCTATTGACCCAGACGCTCCGACCACCTTCCAAATGATGCAACACCTACTCTCTACCTTTAAAACAGACATACTTGCTGAAATGCATTCCTCTATCAACGCACTTCGGAAGGAAGTAGTAGAGATTGGGAAAAGGACGGGCCATCTGGAGACCAATATGGACGGGATGGTGGGATTAGCCCAGCCTGGTAAAGCCCGATGCTTTAGCAATAATCAGCTCAGGCTATAACACTGGGGGTATATTTACTAAACTGTGGGTTTGAAAAGTGGAGATGTTGCCTATAGCAACCAATCAGATTCTAGTTATCATTTATTTAGTACATTCTACAAAATGACAGCTAGAATCTGATTGGTTTCTATAGGCAACATCTCCACTTTTTCAAACCCGCAGCTTGATACATTTACCCCTGGGTGCTGGCTCCTCACTGATAGGCCCACAGTTTGCTCGTGATTCTGCCTGTACAGACGTTAGGGGCAGAAAGTTACTCAGAACGCAGACATACTTATCTGTGCTGTGCTGAAAAGCGCTAACATGTAACATTGAAGGGGATCATTGTACACATAACTGATGTACAAGGACATATAATACATGACTGGATGATTGCGGTAAATAATTTCATCTTCTTCCTACCACAGCACCACATCTGCAGAGAGCTGCCCCACATGTAGGACCGATATATTCTGTACTATACATCTAAGGAATAAACGAGTAAGGAGCGTATTTTGTGTAAAATCGCTCTGCCCAGAAGCGGATCATACGTCAGACAACGCAGCAACGTCCAATACATCTTCCAGCGCAAAGGACACTTACTGCAGCCTGCGATTTCAGGGAGGGGAATGGGCGTACGGCCATAGTTAGTGTACAGTAAGGGCGAGTGCACACAGCAGCATCCGTATCAAGCATCAGGCATCTCTAAGGTACGTGATTTACTGCCTTATCTCTTGCTCCAACTACAGGGCTCGTCTACGCCCTGATCACTAGTGATGACAGTCTCATATACATGCTAGAACATGTGTATTTCTGTCATATCCCTTGCTCCAGCTACCAGTCGGGTGTGAGTGGCAATTGCTTGTGATGACGGCTGTGTATACAGCTAGAACATATCCCTTGCACCAGCTACAGGTCAGGTGTAAGTGCTGATTACCAGTGATGACGGCTGTGTATACAGCTAGAACATATGTTTGTAATCAGGAGCAACTGTAAAAAGGCATTTTATGTACATTATACATTACTAACATCCTAATAAATTTATTTTATTGGGGGGGGGATACTTTTTGTTTTTTAATGTTCCATATAATGACTATATAATTAATAGGTGTTAATGTATATGATAATAGTATTTTTTACCCTTGCATACCGATGGGACATTATATATACATGTGCATTGTCCGTATCCTGCAATGTGTTCTGTCTGCGTACAGCGAGTACCGTATAACCACAGCGTACTTCTACTCGTAGGCCAACGGGACTGTTTGTTCCCGCTGTTGAACATGGTAGTACATACGTACACTTTCCATTCCATTTACAATAACGCAAATTGCGTCCACTCTGTGTTCCTTGATGAATCAGGCCCTGTATGTATCACCACCTATTGCTTCTCCTCTCTATGCATACTGTGTGTTGGCGTTATAGAAATATCCCTCAATAAGTGCGGATAATACATGACCCTGGTCTGAAGAGCATACAGTCTAATAAATAGATGAAAAACATAAGCAGTATATGTATGATTGCAGCAATGGGACCTCAGCATCAGTAAATCCGGCGCAGCTGGAGCAGCCTGTATTGCGTGTTTATCGAGGTCCGTCATTGTCATCATGGGCCGGAGACTTCACATTCACAGATTCTTACATATCACCTGACACATTGACACTCCATACATGCATTACATACAGGTTATTAAACACAAGTATGAGAATTCTCACACTTTTACAGACATCATTGTGGTAATAATAATGATAATAAGCCCTTGACAGTTGGTTTGTCCCATCTCTGTGCATTCCTCTTTTGTTGCCAATTAAGTAAAAACTTTAGTGCTAGAGATACAATGCATACATTTATAACAGCCTACACTCCCCTTGCACGCTTTTGTACCTTGGGGCAGCATAGTAGGCACAGAATGTGTTATAAATAGGGAACTTATGTTTATAACATCCAAGGTTTTGGGAGTAAAGTAGATTCTAGTAATTAATCCTTTAAGGGTAAATCCCAAGGCTTGTTGAGGCATTTTTCAATACATTTATAATGACAAATATATTGTATTTTAAATAAAGGAGCTTGATTAATCTGCATTTGTTGTTGATTTGATTTCTCTTAATACTGTTGCTTGAAAGTGGTTTCCCATTAATAAGAGTAACCTATATTATTGCTTCAAGGATCACATCAATAGGATACTCTTTTCTACAAAATCATTTTTAAAAACTTCTACTTGTTGGGAAATAATTCCTTCATTATCACAATTCCTGAGTAATAAAGGACCCATTTTTACTATAATAAATACCCATGAGGCTATGCTCAGGATGACAAAATATATGGCTATATTTAGGGTGACAACTATAGGGATTCAAATATGTATTGTTATTCATTTCCTAAAAATCCTTCTGGTATTTATTATTAACAGCAAGCTGAAGTACCCGGCGTTGCCAGGGTTTAAATCATCAAGTTATAAAGTTATCAATGAGTTGGATGTAACTGTCAACCTTTTAAAAATAATTAGCAGCTAAGATGTACTTCACTCCGAGACTATAAGTTTCCTTGTGCTACCCCAATCCATTAACCCTATCATCTTGGGTCTACCCTGGCTGAAGCTCCATTCTCCACAATTCGACTGGCAGCGAGCTCAAGTTATCTGCTGGAGTTCATCCTGCAATAAAAGATGTCTGAGATCCGTTTTCCCATCTAAACCCAAGCTGGGCTGTCTCTGTACTTCTTCCTTGGTGGGCCTTCCTGAAGTCTACTCTGAGTTCGCTGATGTGTTCTCTAAAACCGCTTCCCAGATCCTTTCTCCCCATCGGCCTTGGGATTTCCCCATCGACCTCAGCCCTGGAAAGAACATTCCTAGAGGCAGGGTATACCCACTGTCCTTGCCCGAGACACAGGCTATGTCGGAGTATGTGGCTGAGAATCTCATGAAGGGATTCATTAGGAAATCATCTTCTCCAGCAGGTGCAGGCTTCTTTTTTGTAAAGAAGAAGGACGGCTCTCTCAGACCGTGCATTGATTACAGGAGACTAAATGCCATCACGATTAAAAATCGCTACCCCCTTCCTTTAATCTCTGAGCTCTTTGACCGTATTCGAGGAGCACGGATCTTTACTAAGTTGGACCTCAGGGGAGCCTATAACCTAATCAGAATTCGCAGAGGAGATGAGTGGAAAACCGCATTTAATACCAGAGACGGCCACTATAAATACCTGGTGATGCCGTTTGGGCTCAGTAACGCCCCAGCTGTCTTTCAGGACTTTGTGAACGAAATATTTAGGGATTTACTCTACCAATCAGTGGTTGTTTATTTGGATGATATCCTAATCTTTTCACAAGACCTGTCTACTCATCTCATGCAAGTTAAAGAGGTGTTTTCCCGTTTACGTGCTAATCTCCTGTTCTGCAAGCTCGAGAAATGTCTCTTCAATTGCTCTCAAGTACCCTTCCTAGGATATATTGGATCAGGCTCCAGTCTTCGGATGGATCCAAGCAAATTGGAGGCTATTCATAACTGGCCTCAACCTTTTGTGCTCAAGGCTACCCATTGCTTTATTGGCTTCACAAATTATTATCGCCAATTCATTAAGGGGTTTTCTACGTTAATTTCCCCTATTACTCTTCTCACTCGGAGAGGCGGCCAAACCAAGTCTTGGCCCCCAGATGCTGTACGAGCATTTTTTAGCAATCAAGGAGGCCTTCTTGTCTGCACCCATCTTATCTCAACCCGATCAAAATAAGCCTTTTTTCTTAGAGGTGGACGCATCCTCCGTTGGGATTGGAGCAGTATTGTCCCAAAAGAATTCTGAAGGCTTTCCTGGTCCTTGTGGTTTTTTCTCCAAAAGATTTTTGGCCAGTGAAGCCAACTAAGGGATTGGGGATAAGGAACTTCTCGCCATCAAGACCGCCCTGGAGGAATGGCGTTATCTCTTGGAGGGGGCACGCTTTCCCATCACAGTGTATACTGATCATAAAAATCTCACCTACTTACAGTCTGCACAATGTCTGAACCCTCGACAGGCCCGTTGGTCGCTATTTTTTAACAGATTCCAGCTGATACTAACTTTCCGGCCCAGTACCAAGAATTTGCGTGCTGACGCATAATCCCGATCTTTTGATTTCTCTGATGTCTCGTCATCCATGGTTGTCAAACCTATCCTCAACCCCTCTACAAATCTAGCTATGACCAACTCCTCTTTCAAGACCCCTCCTCCTGGTCGTTCCTTTGTGCAAGAACATCTGCGCATTAAACTCTTGAGATGGGCCCACAACGCCAAATTCGCTGGTCATGCTGGAGTTAAGAAGACTGTTGCTCTCCTATCCCGCTTATACTGGTGGCCCTCTTTATCCTCGGACGTCCAGAAATACATCCGCTCTTGCGAGGTCTGCGCCCAACACAAAACGCCTAGGAGATCCTCTGCTGGCCTTCTCCACCCACTGCCCATTCCAGATCTACCATGGCTCAGTATAAGCATGGACTTCATTACGGATCTTCCTGCCAGCCATGGCTTTAACACCATCTGGGTAGTGGCGCTTTTCTAAACTAGCCCACATCGTTACCCTCAAGGGACTCCCCTCTGCTTCCCAGTTGGCCCACCTGTTCATTTGAGAGATCTTCCGCCTTCATGGCTGCCCGAGGGACATCATTTCTGATAGAGGAGTCCAATTTGTCTCCCGATTCTGGAGATCCTTTTGCAAACAGCTGGGTATTAGTCTAAAATTCTCCTCCGGGTACCACCCGCAAATGAATGGGCAAACAGAATGGACCAATCAAGACCTGGAAGCATTTCTGAGGTGTTACTGTTCGAACCAACAATCTTCCTGGAGTGAACTTTTACCTTGGGCAGTTTACTCATAATAACCACCAACACGAGTCTACAGGTAACTCTCCCTTTTTTACCATCTATGGGAGACATCCTATTCTCCCCACCTTCTCCGATCTATCTGATTCCTCCGTACCTGCCGCACAAGACTTGGTCCGCAATTTCTCCCAAATCTGGTCCCAAGTTCGTTCCAGGTTACTACTGTCTTCAAATCGGTACAAACACTTTTCTGATCGTCACAGACAGGGCCGCCGAGAGGGGGGGGGAGCGGGTACTAATTACCCGGGCCCGGCATGTCAGGGGGCCCGGCCCGGGCCCTTGCGCTGCTGATTTTTTTTAATTTTTTAATTTTTTTTTTCAAAACGTTTTTTTTCCTTTCCTTTTTTTTTTTTTTTTGGCGGGGGGGGGGGGGGCTCGGTCGTTGGTGGGGGGAGCAGGCTAGTTTAAAAAAAAAAAAAAACATACTCACCTGATCGCGGAGCCGGCATCCCTCCTCTCTGCTGCTCTGTGCTCTATTCAGACTGTCTGAATGCTGGGTGTGATGTCATCATGTCATGCCCAGCATTCAGTCAGTCTGGAGCAATGGAGCACAGAGCAGCAGAGAAGACCAAGAGAGGAGAAAAGGTAAGTGAAGGGAGGAAAACGAGGGGGGCACAGAGGGGTTAAAAAACGGGGGGGGGGGCAGCATGACAGAGGGGTTAAAAAATGAGGGGGAGCACAAAGGGGTTAAAAAACGGGGGGGCAGCATGACAGAGGGGTTAAAAAATGAGGGGGCACAAAGGGGTTAAAAAACGGGGGGGCAGCATGACAGAGGGGTTAAAAAATAAGGGGGGGCACAGAGGGGTTAAAAAACGGGAAAGCAGCATGTCAGAGGAGTTAAAAACGGGGAAGCAGCATGTCAGAGGGGTTAAAAAATTAGGGGGAGCACAGAGGGGTTAAAAAACGGGAAAGCAGCATGTCAAAGGGGTTAAAAACGGAGAAGCAGCATGTCAGAGGAGTTAAAAACGGGGAAGCAGCATGTCAGAGGGGTTAAAAAATGAGGGGGAGCACAGAGGGGTTAAAAAATGGGAAAGCAGCATGTCAGAGGGGTTAAAAAATGAGTGGGGGCACAGAGGGGTTAAAAAATGGGAAAGCAGCATGTCAGAGGGGTTAAAAATTGAGGGGGGAGCACAGAGGGGTTAAAAAACGGGAAAGCAGCATGTCAGAGGGGTTAAAAAATGAGAGGGGCACAGATGGGTTAAAAAATGGGAAAGCAGCATGTCAGAGGGGTTAAAAATTGAGGGGGGAGCACAGAGGGGTTAAAAAATGGGAAAGCAGCATGACAGAGGGGGTGAAAAAATGAGAGGGGCACAGATGGGTTAAAAAACGGGGCAGTATGGCACAGTGGGGTTAATAAACAGGGGTCAGCACGGCACAGTGGGGTTAAAAAATGGTGGGCAGCATGACACAGTGGGGTTACAAAGGGGGGGGGAGGCATGGCACAGTGGGATTGAAAAAGGGGGGGAGCAGCATAGTATAGTCTGATGAAGGGGAGCCAGATGAAGGGGGCAAAAACAGCATGGAGGGCACAGTGTGATCATAAGGCATGGCGATGATGAAGGGGCACATTATTGTAATATTGGAGCTGGAGGAAGGCCTAATTATTAATCGTGGGTGCTATTGATTTAACGCTGGGGCTGGCTGTAATTTTCTAAATGTAGCCATTTTTTTTTCAAAATAGGTCCTTCAACATTTCTGGATCCGGACAAGCCACAACTAAAGAAAGCAGCAGCCACAGGTGGAGAAAGTGAGAAGAACAGGTAGGAGAGAGCAGCACAGTGTGTGAAATGTTGTGATTCTAGTAGGGACAATACCAATTTTTGGTGAATGTTGTGTCCAATGTAAGGTGTAGGCCAAGACTGAACTGTTTGTGTACACACTGCATTGTTTGTATACTACCCTGTGGTGGTAGATGTCCTGAAAGTCAGGAGTGCTTAAACATATGTGACGCTCCGGCGAATTGAGAGCCTAGTGGTTTTTATGTTAGCCACGCCCCAATGGCACGTTTGCCACGCCCCCAAATGCATGACCGCACCTCCCAAAATTTTTGCACTGCCGTTTGGCTAGCCACGCCCCTGAATATATGACCATATACCTAATCTTTTTTGCGCCGCCGTAAGGCGGCGCAAAAAAATTTTGGGGCTTACTTCACTATGAGGGGGGCCCCATGAATTTGTTGTACCCGGGCCCTGAATTCTTCTTGGCAGCCCTGGTCACAGAAGAAACCTTCCAAGACTTCGGGTAGGAGATAAAGTGTTGTTAGCTACCCGTAACCTTAGACCTAAGGTTCCCACTATGAAACTGGCTCCATGCTATATAGGGCCTTTTCCCATCTCCTCTGGAATTAATCCAGTCACTTACAGACTTCATCTACCAGCTTCCCTTCGGATTCATAATACATTCCATATTTCTCTGCTGAAACCACTCATTCTCAATGAATTTTCCAGTAAATCCTCTCCACCTCCTCCTGTCAAGACCATTCGTGGTGAAGAATTTCTGGTTGAATGCATTCTGGAATCTCGTATCTCTAGAGGAAAACGCCAATTTCTCATCCATTGGAAGGGCTACGGCCCAGAGGAGAGATCTTGGGTCTATGAAGAGGATATTCATGCTCCATGTCTGTTGGCAAGATTTCTGCAGGATTCCTGCACCACCCGTAAGAAAGAAGGGGAGGATACTGTCAGGTGCCGTCTCCGCGCTCTCCACAGGCGCCGGAGAGGAACACCTTCTCTCCGCAATCCACGTCCTATTGCCTAGCAGCAGAACTCTATCTCTACTTACCTGTCTGCAGCCAGCATGTCTAAACCGCCTAAATCTCCCTAACCCAATCAGGAGGCACCTTAGAGTACTTAAAGCAGCCTCTGACACATGTCTAGTGCCAGAGTATTGGTTCTAACCAGCTCCAGCATTTAGTTTATATTCCTGTTCCTGACCTCCTGTGTATTTGACTCCTTGGCTTGTTTGACCTCTCTTCCGGATATCCCTTGTACTTCGCTGCCCGCACTGGTATTGACCTTTGGACCGTTCCTGACTACTCTTGCCTACTCTCCGTGGTACCTCGCTTGCTTGGTTTCGACTCGGCCTATCTGACTACCCTCTAATCGCTGCACTAGTGACTTCCTGGGAGAACCGCGACCTGCACATCGCACGCAGCAAAGCCCAAACCTCCTTGCGGGGGTCCCTGGTGAGCACCGGTGGTGTGTTAGACTCCGCGCCTCTCAGGTTAGTAGCGCTAATACCAGTCAGTGATATTCCTTGTGTAAAAGTGTGACAAAAGTATTCTGTTGATTTGTCTAGATAATCTGCTGCAGCAGCATTTAGTGTAATTGTCTAATTAATCCGTTAACAACTGGTTGTCTCTCAATATTATTTTTCCAGTGAAACCCATTTCACTGAAGCACAGTGTCAAACTTCAAAGTGGTATATTAAGTGACCTATGTGTTTTAGTGGTTTATGTTTGCTGAAACAAGATTCCTAAAAGGCTATTTATTTGGGGACATGTTAAATAACACTGTACATTGAAGATATCAAAGCATTACTTCCTTACACTACAGCTAACTATCTGCTGCTGTGGTGTAACCTTTTGCCACAAGCAGAGAAAATAAACCCACAAGTTTATGCATTCTAGCCCTGTGTTGCTTGTTTCATTCCAAAACAAATGGTGAGGATCTTTGCCTCTCCATTATACCACCGGGTCTGTAGAATCCTTCTTTACACTACTTATGGGGTGCCAACCATCTGCCTCATTACACAACAGAATGAGGGGAATAATTGTGGCTCTGATATTAAATGTGTTGTACATGAAGTTAACGAGGATGATGATGATGATTGTGTTAAAGTAAGGCAGCTACTAGGGGTACTGCCTCATGCCCACGATAAGCACATTGGGTTTGATTAATTAAGGATCTTAACTTGAGAAACTTCTTATTTAAGACTCCTGGACTAAACCATGTTACAATGCAAGGGGTGCAAATTAGTATTATGTTTTGCACATAAGTTAAATACTGACTGCTTTTTTCATGTAGCACACAAATATCAACTTTAAATTTCAGTGTACAAATAAGCTATCAAGTATTTGTGTGCTACATGAAAAAACATTCAGTATTTAACTTATGTGCAAATCAGAATACTAGTTTGCACCCTTTGCATTGTGACATGGCTTTGTCTAGGAGTCTTAAATAAGAAGTTTCTCAAAGTAAGATCCTTAATGAATCAGGCCCATTGTTTGGAAATATTTTTATACCAATTCAGACAGCATTTGTCCAGGCATCTGTAGCCTGTATAAGATTTTTCTAATCTTCTCTTTAAAGAATAATTGAGATGAGCAGGTTTTCAAAATATAATATAATATAATATTTCTATTCTTTATTAAAATATATAATGCATAGTTACAGCCATTACTGGATGAAGCAGACATACGCCCAGGGTCTCAAATGCCAGTTGACAATCTATAATTGATTAAGTCATTCTTTTATAGAAAATGTTACTCATCATTGCCAAACCCACACCTTCGCAGCTTACGTCACTGCTGACACTCTAAGTCTCTATCATTAATCTTCATGTGACATGTTACATACATAGTAACATAGTAACATAGTTAATGAGGTTGAAAAAAGACACCAGTCCATCAAGTTCAACCTAGCTTGGATCTCCTGCGATCCTGCACTTATATTTGAAATTGATCCAGATTAAGCAACCGCCAATCTGTTTCAATTGTGAAAATCCCCCCAGACCCAATATTGCAGTCCTATTTTTACCCTATATCCAGTACTATCCTTCATTTTAATTAACGGTCGTATCCCTGGATACACTTTTCCGCTAAAAATTTGTCTAACCCTTTCTTAAACATATCTATTGAATTTGCCATTACAACCTTTCCTGGCAATTAATTCCATATATTGACTGCCCTTACTGTAAAGAACCCCTTCCTTTGCTGGTTGTGAAATTTCCTCTCCTCTAGCCATAGGGGGTGACCACGTTTTCTGTGTATAGTCCTTAGGGTAAAAAGTTCCCATGAAAGTTCTCTGTATTGACCCTTAATGTATTTGTACCTAGTAATCATATCTCCTATTAGACACCTATTTTCTAAAGTAAACATGCCTAAACTGGCTAACCTTTCCTCATAACTTAATGACTCAATACCCTTTATGAATTTTGTCACCCTTTTCTAGTTCCAAATTATCTTTTTTATAGAGTGGTGCCCAGAACTGTACTGCATATTCAAGATGAGGTCTTACCAACGATTTATACAGTGGCAAAATTACACTGTCTTTCCTTGCACCTATGCCCCTTTTTATTCATGCCAATACTTTATTTGCCCTTGCAACTGCTGCTTGACATTGAGCACTATTAAGTCTACTGTCTACGAGCACTCCCAAATCCTTTTCTACGATAGATTCTCCTAAAAGAATTCCATTTCATTTATAGATTGCGTTCTTGTTTTTGATCCCTAAATGCATAACTTTACATTTATCTATGTTAAACCTCATATTCCATTTGGCCGCCCAATCCTCCAGTTTATTTAAATCCCTCTGTAGATAAGCTACATCTTGCTCTGATTTTATTACCTTACAGAGTTTAGTGTAATCTGCAAAAATAGAAACTTTACTCTCTAAACCATCACCAAGACCATTAATAAATATATTAAAAAGGAATGGCCCCAGCACAGAACCTTGAGGGGTTTGTGGCGCAATGAATGAAGTTACAATAATGGATTCAGTACATAGCTATGATATACACAGACACATAAGAGCCATCCGAACACTTGCACATATAGTGCATCAACCCATCACATTTTATACCTTCAATAAATCTTAAAGTTAGTAGCAAACCTCAAAGGCCATCTCAAAAGTGGACATGAAGGAGAATGGGTCACTAGGATGACACCCTCCATTCAAATACCACCCCCAACCCCCTAAAATCCATACCCAAAAAAACACACTGACACATTGGTGTTGTTAAAAATGTGGAGGCCACAACCTAAAATAGCGAAGCTCTCATTACCAAACCAAAGTTATCTACATAAAAAGGTGGCTGTGCAGAAATTTCCTCCTCCTAGCTGGAGCCCTGGGGGCCGTTACATGTAGATATTTTTCCTGTAAAGAACCATTCATTTAAAGTATTGGCAGAGGGGTGAGTGTGTGAGCGGGAGGACCAATCACTAGTCACAAATAAAAGACCCAACCCCCAGAAGGAACGGAGGAGCCATTGTAAAAATCGCCGTCAGCTGGGAGTTGGGGAACCACTGCACTACCTCCTAGGTGATAGTGCTGCTTTGAGCCAAAGAGGTGCTTTTGCTGCTATAAGTCAAACATGTCTAGTTATGGTTAGGCCATGTTAGCCGTTTAAATCAGTGGTGGGCAGCAGGCTGCCTTATAAAGCAGGGAATAAAATATAATAGAGCAGTCGGCTTCCGCATCACAACCAATCAGAGGAAGAGGGAGTGCAGAGCTCTCACTCCTTCCTCTGCGGGCTTTATGTTTTGCACCAATGCCACATTTCTACCATTATTCCTGGGGAGGGAGACACGTATTTCTGGCACTCGTCCCATGGAGGAGTCAGAGATACATTGGAGATACATTGAACTAACCCTCTGACTATTTTAATACTCGCAGTAAGTGTTAGTCATGCGCAGCACCTCTTCCACAGGGTGGAGATAGGCCTAGTGCAGAGGCAGAGCAGGCCCTTAGTGTCCAAGCATGGTATGGAATAGATCAAATGTAGGTGGAAGTTAGTTTAAGGAGATGGAATCAGCGCTGTTTAAATTAATAAAATACCCCATGGAATGCTGTTACTGCTGCATATAAATCACTGTTATAATGTATATATATGACCTTCCATTATTCTGTATATCTTCAGGACAGGTGGGACTCAAACTCTGAACATTGGAGTATATTGTTAGATATGACCTCTCTATTGTCGTCAACAACACCACCATCTCCTCTGTCACCAAACTTCGCTGCCTGGGTGTCACCCTCGACTCTTCTCTCTCTTTTGCCCCCCACATTCATTCCCTTGCCCAAGCCTGTTGCTTCCAACTACGCAACATCGCCTGCATCCGTCCTTTTCTCTCTCAGGATGCCACCAAAACTGTCATCCACGCACTCATCATCTCCCGCCTCGATTATTGTAACCTCCTCCTCACTGGTCTCCCCCACTCCCCCCTCTCCCCCCTCCGCTCTATACTCAATGTGGCCACAAGACTCATCTTCCTCTCACGCCGCTCCTCCTCTGCCTCCCCTCTCTGCCTTGCCTTACACTGGCTCTCCTTCCCCTACAGAATCCTTTCAAACTCCTTACCACCACTTACAAGGCTCTCTCCAACTCTACTGCCCCTTATATCTTTAACCTCCTCTCCATTCACACTCCTGCCCGCTCCCTGCGCTTGGCCAAAGACCGCTGCCTCTCCTCCACTCTTATCACCTCTTCCCACTCCAGAATCCGAGACGTTTCCCGTGCAGCCCCCCTTCTCTGGAATGACCTCCCTTGTTCCATCCGTCTCTCTCCTACTCTGTGCTCCTTCAAACGTGCACTCAAAACTCACCTCTTCCTCAAAGCCTACCAACCATCTACTTAACCCCCATCTCCTCCCTTTAGCTCGTCCTCCCTTCTCTCCTCTTGCCTCAACTGGCTCCTCTTGTGCCTGGTCTGTTTACCCTCCCTTAGGATGTAAGCTCGTATGAGCAGGGCCCCCTCCCCTCCTGTCTCCATACCTGTTCTTCCGCTCCGTCTTTACTGTATATGACTGGCAGGAGTTTCTGAAGTATTGGTACTTTTTGTTCATTGTTCTGTATGGTTACACCCTGTATAGTCTACTGTTACTACTGTGTGCAGCGCTGCGGATACCTTGTGGCGCCTAACAAATAAATGATGATAATAATAATAATAATAATAATAATAATAATATTGATATTAGCAGCAGAACAGACTGTGTCACAGAGGAGCCAACATCCTGTATACAATCTTTAAGATCTGTTTTTGGGTTTCTGTTCAGATAAATGGCATTCTGCAATGCATTTTGCATAATTGTTAGTCTTGTAATAGATCTGAGATAACAACAGTGTCAATTCATTCCGCTCTGTGGCGTGGTTGGAGGTAGAATTCTGGATGGAACAAAAATGAAAGTGGAATGTCCGCACGGAAAACCAATATATGTTGTCATAACGTGCTGAATTCTGCAGCCAATTGGAGAATCAGATGCTTATTGCATGGAACATTTCAGAATCTTTGTTCCTCTCTAGTGGTAACCATCTGATTTTACTGTATGGGGCACATAACATATCCAAGTGTCTGTCAGTTTATTCCTCTGTTATATTTCATTTACATAATATATTTCATATTGTAAATATTCAAGTTCTTCAGCTGTCTATAATACAAGAACTTTGTTATGTAATTACATATTTATTGAGTTAGAAGAAGGATCTTCTTGGATAAAGTTTGTGGTTTCTGTCGATTGGTGGAGCATGATGCTGACCTGGGAACTTGTTGTCAAATAATAATCTCATATTAGGAGTTAAAATAATCATATTAATAAATGATGAACCTCCCTTTATAATTATCTAATTATCTCATGGTTTACGGTGATGCCATCACTGGTCTCCTCTTGTGGTGAGGTTTCGCTTATAATGGTGAAAGCCGACATTAGATCTCTCTGGTGTCATCACACATTGAAGTTACTAATATGCAGGTCAGGGATCCGGTGGAGGGTGTAGTACTCCATAGATGTGGTGCAATGACCAAGGGGCTCCACCAGTCACTGGGCGTCTCACTATTGTGTTTATCAGTGCCACCGCTGACACCAATAAGAGATGTGCTCAGACCCTTCTATGGCTGGAGTCCATGATCATGAGATTTTAAATACAGAAAAGATAAAGAAGATTTTTCACAGACACTGTATATATCAGATCTAGAAAAGATAAAGACAAACTAGTGAGGAACAATTATTATAAAGAAAGAGTAAGGAATATAGAAGATATATTACGTATGACACTAAGACCACCAGCTCAAACAGACACAATTAAATAAAGATATTAAACAAGACAGAACAGACAATCATATCATAAAAACTATGCAAATGAAATGAAATATAATGAAAGGATTGACACCAATTATGATGGATACAAAAAGTAGGAAAACCAAAACCTTTGAACCATAGGACTTGGAGGAATAGAAATATGAACAACAAAGACATCCCTCAATATCCTATTACTACGCAAAACAAATATGAGACGTTGAATGAAGAATTTTTTATACGGAAGATAAAAAACATCAATACAAACATGTAAAACAAAGGAAGGAAAGAAGAAGGTAATAAAAATTTAAAATAAACCTAAGGTTGCTTTTGAAGGACTTTGATCTGCGTTGCATGGCAAGAGTCCTGCTTGGTCCCGACTATTGGAGTGCCAAGTGTGAAATTGGCCTGATGTCATTCTTATTCTTCATCGTTTACATCTCTCACCCACTTTAATTATATTTCCGCCACAAAGCCCGGCAGCTTCATTCTATATTCAGGTTGGACAAGGAAGCATTTCAAAACTATAGCTAAAAATACCATTGTAGAAGAGAGGAGATCATGTTCATTAGATAACATTTAGAAATAAATACAAGCATTATTTAGGTGACAGTGTTTACAATATCTGATATAAAAACATACTACAAATATGTATACATTTTAAATAAACTTTGTTTCAGAGTTAGCATTACTTTTCCAAATCTGTTTACAGTGAGTTACTTGGTTTGTTTTTGTTTGTTTGTTTTGCTTTGTACAGTTACTGAACTTTGTTTTTTATTTCAACAATTTGAACACGCATGGGTTATACAGATGTTATATATAAGGGGTTTAATGTAATACCTCTATGAAATATAATTGCTGGGCGATTATGTTAGAAGCTATATACCCGAAACATAGTTACCGACCCTGGTTGATTTTTCTTATTTATTTTTTTGTTCCACTTGCACATTCTCAGTGTTTATTAGATTGTCAGTAGTTGACTAGTAGCTCTCAGAATTGAAAGGACAATTCATGAGCCCTTGGGCTGACTGTAGAGAAGCAGGAAATATATGAAGGGAGAGGAAATGAGGCACCTGCAGCTGTGACAGAGGCTTTGACCTTCAGCCCAGTCTTGTGGCCACAGACTCCATTCAGCCTGCATGGGGTGTCTGTGAGACAGGCTATTCTCTCATTTAGCTCATCAAGTCAGTGGCCGTTGGGCGTTACTTCCACATACAAGTTGGGCAGAATAGGAATGGAGATGAGCTGCCTGGGTTCTGGAGAGCAGGTCAATGCTGGGAAATAGGTCTTTTCAGACAACCTCTATTGTGTGAAATTTTCCACTGTTTCCCACTTTCTGCATAGAAACTTGTGACAGGTAGCACAATATTACACCCAGTGCTGTACATGTGACAGGTAGCACAATATTACACCCAGTGCTGTACATGTGACAGGTAGCACAATATTACACCCAGTGCTGTGTATGTGACAGGTAGCACAATATTACACTGAGTGCTGTGCATGTGACAGGTGGCACAATATTACACCCAGTGCTGTACATGTGACAGGTAGCACAATATTACACTGAGTGCTGTGCATGTGACAGGTAGCACAATATTACACCCAGTGCTGTACATGTGACAGGTAGCACAATATTACACCCAGTGCTGTACATGTGACAGGTAGCACAATATTACACTGAGTGCTGTGCATGTGACAGGTAGCACAATATTACACCCAGTGCTGTGCATGTGACAGGTAGCACAATATTACACCGAGTCCTGTGCATGTGACAGGTAGCACAATATTACGCCGAGTGCTGTAAATGTGACAGTAGCACTATATTACACCCAGTGCTGTGCATGTGACAGGTAGCACAATATTACACCCAGTGCTGTACATGTGACAGGTAGCACAATATTACACTGAGTGCTGTGCATGTGACAGGTAGCACAATATTACACCCAGTGCTGTGCATGTGACAGGTAGCACAATATTACACCCAGTGCTGTGCATGTGACAGGTAGCACATTATTACACCGAGTGCTGTGCATGTGACAGGTAGCACAATATTACACCGAGTGCTGTGCATGTGACAGGTAGCACAATATTACACCGAGTGCTGTGCATGTGACAGGTAGCACAATATTACACCCAGTGCTGTGCATGTGACAGGTAGCACAATATTACACCCAGTGCTGTGAATGTGACAGGTAGCACAATATTACACCGAGTGCTGTGCATGTTACAGGTAGCACAATATTACACGAGTGCTGTGCATGTGACAGGTAGCACAATATTACACCCAGTGCTGTGCATGTGACAGGTAGCACAATATTACACCCAGTGCTGTGCATGTGACAGGTAGCACAATATTACACTGAGTGCTGTATATGTGACAGGTAGCACAATATTACACCGAGTCCTGTACATGTGACAGGTAGCACAATATTACACCGAGTGCTGTGCATGTGACAGGTAGCACAATATTACACCCAGTGCTGTACATGTGACAGGTAGCACAATATTACACCGAGTCCTGTGCATGTGACAGGTAGCACAATATTACACTGAGTGCTGTACATGTGACAGGTAGCACAATATTACACCGAGTCCTGTGCATGTGACAGGTAGCACAATATTACACCAAGTGCTGTGCATGTGACAGGTAGCACAATATTACACCCAGTGCTGTACATGTGACAGGTAGCACAATATTACACCGAGTCCTGTGCATGTGACAGGTAGCACAATATTACACCGAGTGCTGTAAATGTGACAGTAGCACTATATTACACCCAGTGCTGTGCATGTGACAGGTAGCACAATATTACACCCAGTGCTGTACATGTGACAGGTAGCACAATATTACACCGAGTCCTGTGCATGTGACAGGTAGCACAATATTACACTGAGTGCTGTACATGTGACAGGTAGCACAATATTACACCGAGTCCTGTGCATGTGACAGGTAGCACAATATTACACCAAGTGCTGTGCATGTGACAGGTAGCACAATATTACACCCAGTGCTGTACATGTGACAGGTAGCACAATATTACACCGAGTCCTGTGCATGTGACAGGTAGCACAATATTACACCGAGTGCTGTAAATGTGACAGTAGCACTATATTACACCCAGTGCTGTGCATGTGACAGGTAGCACAATATTACACCCAGTGCTGTACATGTGACAGGTAGCACAATATTACACCGAGTCCTGTGCATGTGACAGGTAGCACAATATTACACTGAGTGCTGTACATGTGACAGGTAGCACAATATTACACCGAGTCCTGTGCATGTGACAGGTAGCACAATATTACACCAAGTGCTGTGCATGTGACAGGTAGCACAATATTACACCGAGTCCTGTGCATGTGACAGGTAGCACAATATTACACCGAGTGCTGTAAATGTGACAGTAGCACTATATTACACCCAGTGCTGTGCATGTGACAGGTAGCACAATATTACACTGAGGGCTGTGCATGTGACAGGTAGCACAATATTACACCGAGTGCTGTGCATGTGACAGGTAGCACCATATTACACCGAGTGCTGTGCATGTGACAGGTAGCACAATATTACACCGAGTGCTGTGCATGTGACAGGTAGCACAATATTACACCGAGTGCTGTGCATGTGACAGGTAGCACAATATTACACCCAGTGCTGTGCATGTGACAGGTAGCACAATATTACACCCAGTGCTGTGCATGTGACAGGTAGCACAATATTACACCGAGTGCTGTGCATGTGACAGGTAGCACAATATAATCTTAATTCCTCCAAAAATATTCTTGTCAATCTTATTCATGTCATCCTCTTACAATATAACAATTTCATGTGTGGCATAGAGGCTGGGGCTAGATCAGAAATTATGGGTGCAGCCAGATCAGCAGGGCCAGAAAATAACAGAGCGTGGTAGGGGGAGCATAGTCTGTACAAAGAGGATATTATAATTAAGGTTGATTTGTTTAAAGACTTGAAGATAGTGGAAGAGTCTGATTGGCCGAGGTAGGAAATTCCATAAGTGGGGGGCGGCATGTAAGTCTTTTATGTGGTAGAGAGCGGTGGTTAGCAGAGACAAGATGGTTACCTAACGCTATATCTAACAGGAGAAAAAAAGGAAAATTTCACTTTTTTAGAACTTCTACTGAGCTCTGTGGAAAAGGACAAACTTTATCTTCTTGTGCATCTATAAATGTGCTTCTCTGCTGAATAAGTCCCATTAGAGTTCTAGGGTTTTTTTTGTTTCTTTTTTAACCCAAAATCCTTGTAAATTAAGCCCAATTGAATCTTCTGTCTCTTCGTACAGTCCTAAGAATAACCATTATCATAAACAATGATGTCATTTTTTTTCCTCCTTTTTGTGCCTTTTCCCTATAAAATACCATAAAGATAAGGGATAAGTCCAACTAAAAATATTGTTTTAGCTGACACCAATACTCCCCCAACTAGCAGATCTGTCATGGTACCAAACCAGAAACCCTGCAGGGTGACCCCATCCCCATTCCTCAGCCTCTTCTCTCCTGGACAACAAGGAGTAGAAGAGAAAAGCGTTCTACAATAGGATCAACCACAGATGCTAAATTTGATGAAGCCAAAACTTTGTCCATTCAGTGTCTGTGAATTAAACTGTTTCCGGTTGTCAACTTAGAAACATGAGTTCTCCTGAAATGGTGCCTGCTCAGAGTCTTGGTAATTGGGCTATCTGATGTGAGTTCTCTATACAGCGCTGCGGAATTAGTGGCGTTATATAAATAGCTGCTGCTGATGATAATGACATCTCCCAACTGTCCTTGCAGTCTGACCAAATATTAAATAAGTGGGAGAGTCACCCAAACCCGGGACTGCCCCACCAGATCCATGCTGTACTCACTTCTACCTGTTCTTGCAGGTTTCACCACCTGCGGGTACTGGTGTCTTTAACGCAGTTGCTGCTTGTCTGGATCCTGAAAAGTTGGGGTCCCTATTTAGAAAAAAGACGGACATTTAGAAAGCTCCAACCAGCCCTGACATTAAATCATTAGCACCCATGTTTAATAAGTAGGCCTCTCTCCCTGCAACCAGCCCAAACTATTAAATAAAATCAATAGTATTCACATTTACTAAATATACTATTTCCCACAAATATCACAAACCTAATTGGTTAATGAAGTAACTCGTATTCATCTTTAATGAATAACCCTCCTTCTCCCCAAACAGCTCTACATTCAATTAAAAACTTCCAAACCACTGCAGCATTAAATTAAACCTCTACTTTAGTACACCTTGATAAGGATGGATATGCCCCAGCCAGTCAGGCAATTTAACTTGCGTTCTACAATATCTCAAATTTTCCCACTATAGAAAGACCTAGTTTTCAACCCGGGTTTAAATCCTTGTATGTTGTTTCCTGCACTGCTCAAGACAACTATCCCTCTATCGATGACATTAAAGAAAGAGCCCAGCTTGCTACATTTATATGCATGTTGCCACAGTGTTTTGGTTCATCTTCGTCATTTTCTTGACATCTGGGGGCGACCAAGTCAGTTACTGTTGGTGTCTCCCTAATTATACTGGGGGTCTGTCTGACACAGATCCCCACCTGTCTAGCTTCATATAGGCAGTATTAGCATTTACACGCTAGCTTCCTGGTCCTGTAGCTTCCACTCCAGTGGGTTCCTGACCTCTGGCACTGCATTACAGAGATTTCTGGCTCCTGACTCTGCATTACAGTACCTTCTAGATCTTATTCTTTGACTTTGAATTATGGTGACTGTTGGCTACTGATCCCTGGCACTGCATCTGGGTTGGTACTGGTTTCTGACTCTGGCTTCTGATTACACCGATTTCTGACACAGACTACTCAGCTTGGTTTACAAACACCTTCTTCATCTGCTGCATGCTACATACTAAAGTAGTTTCTCAATGCAGCACTTCTTTCATTAACACTGAAGGGCATGGCCCGTCGCAATAGTGCCGCTGTTCATTCTGGGTGCTCAACTGTTTGTGCTTTTTATACTGTGCTACCATTAGCCTGTCTGCATACCTGCCTTAAGTGAACATAATTTATACCAGAGACTGTTTGCTATTGAGAGTCAGTGTCAGATATACTTCTGCATTACCAACAACTGTCTACTGTCAGAGATTTTCTACTACACAATGTATCTCTACATTATCCTGTATATCATTATTGCCATTTCAGTACGGTTACTCTGTCGTTATTCCCTGCTTGCTGCAGAGTTTCAATTAATCATCTTTTATTGCAAAAACAACTTTATTCTTCCTGCCAGTATATTTCTAACAATTCCACATTCCAAATTCATGCTTTTTCAATATATGCAAATCTTGCACTAGCTACAGGTCTAGTGTAAGTGCTGATTACTAGTGATGTAGAGTATAACATCATAATACATGTATTTCATGGACCCATTAAGTTTTGTCAACTACACTTGGAACCTCCTACATTTAGCAATAATTAGATTTGCTTAATAGTGGATTAAAGATGTTTTCAGTTTAAATATCAAGAATGTTCAGGAGAGGTGTTTGACAGAACAATTATCCTTTTGTCTTTCATTATTGTAAACATCAAAATGGAAACAATGCATTTAGTGTAAGATTACATCTACATTTTGAAGACCACACTGAAAAGACTATTAAAATGAACATGCGTTTTGCATGCATTATGTAGCCCAGGTAAACAGACAATTAGTACAGATTAATAGACAAAAAAAACAAATACTTGCAAAAAAAAAAATGCACAGCACCTCAAATATGAATATGTGAACTGTTAAGCATAATGAACGAAAACTGGTGCACAATTAACAGCAAAAAAAATAGTTCTAACCCGCAGCTACTAGGTAAATTCAGCTACATAATAACATACATGCAAAAGAATCTGCAGAATTAGCATAGTTGGTTAATGATTTTGTGGTATCAGAGGATAATACATTATCATTTCTATACTATGTACAGTTGACAAGAGCTCTTTAAATGGCTTGGTAATAGTAAGAGTGTAATCTATCTGGTGGCATCTTGAGGTCTGCGATAACAATGTAATCAATAAAGAAGAATCAAATTTAAGACAGAACAATTTCATACAGCTCAGGATTTTACACATTTACAAAAGACATTTCTGTTTCCCCCTTGTATCTGGCCCCTGTTCATAACGCTGTGTGCAAGTGGTGAAGAATTTCCACAACATTCTTTGCATAGCTTACAGTGTGTAGGTATGCTTCTGAATCATGGCTTGTTGCTGTAAAGGAGTTCATAATCTTTCTACTTTAACCCATCTCATTTCTAAAAAAAAAGCTAATGTTATTAATAATAATAAAAGTAATAATAATAATATATTTAATACTAATTTAAATATGTCTGTTTACAAAGGAAAAATAGGCACACAAATGAGAGAAAACGATACTTCACTTTTTTATAGGTCTTTTATTTGTTACATAACCTAATACGTAACAGAGAAAATCTCTGCAGCAGTTCATTCACATAGGTACGCAGTGAAGGATACAAAAGGTTATGTTTCAGGTAGATAGGGTGTGCTATGCAAGAGTGAGTGCTGCATGTGTATCAAGATCATACTTGCCAACTCTCCCGGAATGTCCGGGAGACTCCCGCATTTTGCGAGAGTCTCCCGGACTCCCGGGCGAGTGTGGCAATCTCCCGAATTCTGCCCACTTCACTAGGAAGTGCCCACTTCCTAGTGAAGTGGGCAGAATTAGATCCCAAACGCCGCGATTCCCGATGAATCGCGGCGTTTAGCCCCGCCCCCCGCTGTCAAATGACGCGATTTGCGTCATGACGTCACAGGGGGCGGGGCCGAAATGACGCGATTTTGGCCGCCCCGCCCCCTCACGCCCCCCTCCACTGGCTGGCTCCCGGAAGAGAGCTGAAGAAAGTAGGTAAGTATGATCAAGATGGAGCAATCAGTCTGAAGATTGAACTCTATGCACAGATGTCATCCTGACCTATTTCATGCGGGAGATATTTGTCTACTCCTGAATTTAGTAATGACTATCTGCCAGAATTAATCTATTAACTGATGCAAATGGGTTGTTTTATTTCAAGGAATTCAATGAACCAATTAATTCAGAAAACCAGGACTAGACATACTGTATATTCCCAAATAAAATGGGTCAGGTTGGCCTCTGTGAGGCTCATTTAGAGGTGGAGGAACATGTGACTTTGGCGCACGTTGGAAAAAATGCACAAAAGAAAAAGCATTCTTGTGTCTGTATGCAGACACTGAAGCATTGAATATGTAAGCATTTGATGTATGTGTTAGTACTCAGTGCCAAAGCGGTATTACCCTATTTGTATATAACTTAATAGTGTGATAAATCATGTTTTAATCATACTTGCTTACATTTGAGATCTCCCCCCGGGAGGAAAGATCTCATGGTTGTGTCCTGGGGGCGTGGATAGATGATTGCATCATTAGGCCCTTGTCGAAATTAACCCATTTTCGGTTTATTGCAGCAGAGGGGCTGTGCCAGGATGACACGTCACTAAGGCCCGTCCCCACCCACATCACTAAAGAAATGGCCGGTTGCGGGAGGCTGCCTTGATCACCCAGAAGTCCTGGGTGTCAGGAATGCCAGATAGGTGGAGGTTGCAATAGTCAAGAGAGGAGATGATGAGAGAATGGATAAGAGTTTTGGTAGCATGTTAAGTAAGAAAAGGGCATATTCTGGCAATGTTTTTAAGGTGGAGTCAACATGACTGAGAGAGAGTCTTGATGTGAGGAATAAAGCAAAGTGCAGAGTCAAGTGTGACACCAAGGCAGTGGACTTGGGAGGCTGAGGAAATTGTGGTTTTATTGACTGTGATGGAGATTTGAGGGCAGGTGGTGACGCTGGCAGGAGGGAAGATAATAAGCTCTGTTTTGGACATGTTGAGCATTAGGTAGCCTTGGGACATCCATGTGGAGATAGCAGAAAGACAGTTGGTTACACGAGATAGTGTCTGTACTGCCTCTAGACATTCTATTGATCCCCGCACACAGGAATCTCCGCCACTATTGTTTAAACAATTAAGACTACTGATGTGTATTGAATTTAATACTATTCAAAGTGTTACATTTATGCCGCCCATCTAGTATTTTGGAAAATTGCCTGGGGTAGAGACAATACATAATAGATCACAAAAATAAGTAACCCATTAGATAAACAACAGTGTTGAAATTGACTGTATAAAAAAAATCATTATGGAGAAAATTAATAAGTGAAAGAAAGAATATAAATATTATATGAGTTAAGACAGATTAAAGGAAATAATGTGAAAACAGGACAGGATCTTAAAAAGTGTCCTGATATTATATATAAGTTGATATGATAAAAATTAAGGGATGATACCATCCAAAGTGAAGGTGATAGATAACTTGAAAAAACATAGGGAAATGAGTGAGAATAAAGTGAAATAACAATAAGGTAAACTGACATAAATATAAGGATCTATTCATTGTGATTAATTAAATTTTTGTGAAAGGATGAAGTTAAACAATTACTGAACACATATAAGATTTAACATAATTAAACCGATATATCTTAAATAATCAACTGATATTAAATTCTAGAAAAAGTACAGTAATTTCAATGAATTCATCATTCTCATCATCATTTATTTATATAGCGCCAACATATTCCATATATATATTAATGTTTTTTTTAAATTACAATTTCTACTGTGATATTATAGAAAATGATAATTATATTAAAAAAAAACATATAATTATTATAGTCATACAGCCCATATGGTGTTACACTACACATTTGAAAGATTTTTTTAGCTTCTTTCTTAAGGAGCTATTTTTGGAGAGCTCCTCCTCCAAGACCCAGGTTCACTTGCTCCATACCAAATGCCTTGAGCAATCAGGGGTCACTGATGTCAACTGCCTGAAATTAGATTTGCCCTTAAGATAATTTCTGATGTTTCCAACGTACTCCAAAATATGTTTTTTTAAGTGGTCTACTAGTCATCTCAATATCATGTAGATCACAAGGACAGGATAAAGAGTAAATAACGTTTGGTGAATTACAATTAAGAAATTGTCGAATCACCCACTTTTTAGAATATTTCTCAGTGTATATTTTAACCTGTATCATGTACTGACAGGCTTTGCACAATCCACATTTGTGGAAGCCCTTTGGTTAACTAGATGTATTCTTCGGGGGTGCAAGGAAGCTGTGAACCAATTTGTCTTTATGATTAGTGGATCTACGCCAAGTGATTGAAATCTTATCATCCAGAACTCCCTTCAAATCATCATCCAGCATCAAGATATGCCATTGTTTCTGAAATGCCTTAGTCATTTCCTGCCATTCAAGGCAAAAAGTGCCTACCATACAAATTTTGGAAAATCTCTTGTGTTGTTCTTGGGGGGCGGGTAAATCAGAGTATCCCTATGTTTGTTCTTAAATTACTCTGCTTGTCTGATAACCCATTTACTGTAAACTCTTCGTTGGAGTCTATTTTAAAGTTCATGAGACCTTTGTAAGAATATTGTTTCCTCAGAACAGTTCCGTTTAATTCTTAACATTTCTCCTTTTGGAACCCCTTTGATGACAGGAGGAAAATGGGAACTTGAGAAATGTAACAGACTATTTGTCGATGTCTTTTTTTCGATATACGTCTGTCTGTAATGTACCATTATTTGCCTTGGAAAACTGTAAATTCAAGAAATTTATTTCAGTCTCATGAATCTCAGAGGTTAGTCTGAAGTTAAATGTGTTAGTATTTAGAGATTCAGTAAACTTCTAAAAGAGGTCATCATCACCTTCCCAGAGGATGAAAATATCATCGATATAACGCAGCCACAAACTTATGTGACTGGTATATCGTTCATTAGAATCATGGAATACAACTTCTTTCTCCCACCACTCCAGAAAGAGATTTTACGTAGGGGCGCATGCTGTCCCCATTCCCGTTCCTCTAATTTGAAGAAAAATTTCTCTTCGAAAACAAAATAATTTTTGGCAAGTACAAACTGTAATAGCTTGATGATGAAGTCATTCAAATTGGTTGATCTTCCCTTATCAAGGAAGTAACGTACAGCATGTATTCCTTGTTCATGCCTAACATTCATATACAAGGATTCCACATCATATGAGGCTAATTTGGTAGTTGGTTTTACTGTAACATTGTTTAATTTGGCTAACACATCCAATGTATCTCGTATAAATGAGTCCAAACTAGTCACAAAGTGTCTTAAATGCAGATCCATGAATCGACTGGCATTTTCAGTCAAACTCCCTATACCGGCTACAATAGGACTGCCGGGAGGGTTTAACAAGTAGTTAGCAGTTGGATTGAAAATCAATCATCTATAACAATCTATATTATTTAGCTGACAATAGAGATATTGCTTCCGGGGCCATAGAACAATGTTACCCCCTTTTTAAAGGATTTAATTATAACATTGTTCCAGGTCTCCATCTCCTTCAAAGCCATCCTTACTTAAATTCCTCCTTGCTTTAAATTGATATTTCTATTGGGCATAAAGTTTGTCAAATTCCCTAGAGATGAAGTCTCTAAGTTTTAATTTGGGATCAAATAGAAATGTCTGGAATAAACGTGGACTCTTTCTTAATTTGTAATACGAGACTGGGTGGGGTATCATCATTGGTATTAGAAGAGAACTGTGAGGAGTGCCATTCTTCCAAAATACTCAATGCATTTAGTTCTTCTTCTGTATGAAAAATTTCACTGCCATTTTCATTGTATATAAAGGTTTTTTTCTTCTCTTAAATTGATCTCTCTCTGTTTTATTACAGAAAAACTTTTTCAATAAGCGTTTACGAGAAAATAACATCAAGTCTTTCTCCCACTCAGATCTATTAAAATGTTGTGTGGGGGAGACAGAAAGACCTCTACTCAATAATGACAATTGGGTAGGATTTAGGGATTTGTCAGATAAGTTAACCACTCGCAACCTGTAATTCCTCCGCATGGGCTGGAAGATCTCCTGTTCCTCCAGTATTTTCCTTTTTCTTTCCCTTGAATCTTCCGTCCCTGGAAAAATCTACCTAAATTTGTGCCATCTCCACCTTCTCGGTTTCTGTCATTTGATCCTAAATATCCTGTCCTTGTAGTGAAGTATGTCTATTGGTCATAGACTGGTCAAATACCTCCAATTCTGATGATTCTATTTCGGATGTGCTGTATGTATTGATGGGTTTTCTTGTCTTATTAGTTTGTGAGTGCACCCCCACTGAGTATATATTAATTTATCTATAATCACTCCTTGATTATAGATAAATTCATTGGATTACTCTGTGCAGTGTAAACCAATTGTTTACAATTAGTCATATTGCCTCAGCTGCCCCCTGCAAGTTAGCGGCTGACTCGAAACATCTGCGCCATTCTCCTTTCAGATGGTCTTGAATACACTCTGGCATATTTACCAGATTGAATATATGACCCGCATAATTAAAATCTTTGCCAAAACTTTTTTCAAAGCCTGGGGTGGCTCATTACAACCTATGACTTCCTTTTGATAAAACGACTGACGTTTTTATGTTAGCGGGCATTAGAGAAGTGGCCCCTCCAGGATCATCTTCACCCACCCATCTCCCCTCCTGGCCAAGGTCTAAAACCAGGAGTTCCCCATCCCTCTCCCACTCCCCTCTCCCTCATCACTCTCTCCTCTCCGCGCCCAATTTTTCTTTAACGAAAATGAGGATCACAAGAGTTCAGTAGTGAATAACAGTCAATCATTTTTAATTTGAATATAAAATGTATCAATATACTCTATGATTGTGCCAGCTATTGTCATACCTCCTTTTCTTGTAATACTCTGTTGATCCTTTAATAAACTTTTAAAAAAAAAAGGTACCTACCCTTATGATAAAGGAAATATTTCTGTATAAGGAACGATGTGTAGACAATCCACACATCTCCATAAATGAATATAAAGTCACCTGACCGTTTTCTTCCGGTTGTACTGTATTAAGTGTTTTATTTACTTTGCAGGGGAGATTAAATCTACTCAGGATAAAAGAAGCGCTTTACATCTCTTCCGCCTTGGGGATGTTATGTTACGTATCATACGCAGTAAATCTCGTCCTCTGCTTCATATTCTGTGCTGTTGGAGTGTGGTGGCCCCTCATTTTGTGGAGGTAAACAGATAGACAACTAGTCTCCGCATTAGTTCTATTTCCACATTATTTATTGTATACTAATACTCCAGAACCTATCACAGCTAAGATTCATCACTATACATATGTCAAGTTGGCTGTGCAGCTTTTTTCACTCTCCAGTGAGCACCCTCTTAGTTGTACCATGTTTAGGAGAATTGTCATAACCAGTGAGAAGTAGTTAAAGGATTGGGACTGAAACAAGCTATGTAACTTTCATGTTCATTTCTAGTCTGCTTTCTGATTGTTTTTAGGCAGCTTGTCACAAGGAAAGGCGTGTTTCTAAGAAGGCTGTTTCCTTCATACACGACATCATGACAGAGGTGCTGACTGACTGGGATGAGCCCCTTCACTTCCACTTTAATGAGGCTCTCTTCCGGCCCTTTGAGCGAATCATGCAGTTGGAGCTATGTGATGAAGATGTGCAAGATCAGGTGAGTAAAATCACAGAGGGAATTGAAATAGTATTAATGAACAACTAAAGAATAACTATAATGCAATATACAGTTGTTTCTGGTAGGTCCACTTCTAACATCACAGCAGATCCAGTCTCCATGCCCAGTTTATTATTGATGGTGCCACATCCTACAATTCAGTACCCATTATGTCTCTCAATATTGTCACAACAGAGCCTGAAGTTACCAGTGCCTGTTAGGGAATTCTAACAATTTAACACAAATAATAAGCAGGTCATATTTGCAAGTTTATACGCATCATTTTTATTAACGTTCCTCTTGTGTTTGCAAACTGATTGTACAATAATACTGAAGTCCACATTATATTCAATATGAAATATGAGTAGCTTTGCCAGAAGGTAGCAGAGATCAAATACCACATAAATCTAGCATCAGTCACTGGGTTGAACTACATATCCACTATTACCACACATTATACTACATGTATCGAACAAATGTGCCCTCTCACAAAAGTCCCTGGTCCTAGGATGTATATTGTCATTATCTGTGCCTAGCACACATATAGATATATAATGACAAGTGTCTTAGAGGAAGAACAATAATTTCATAAGCTTGTTGCAATCTTCTAAGAGGGAAGCATATAATGACTGAATTGTATGTTCTTTTGTGAACTTTCAGGTGGTCACATCGATTGGCGAGCTGGTGGAAGTGTGCTCTCCGCAGATCCAGTCCGGTTGGAGGCCTCTATTCAGTGCTCTGGAAACTGTACACAGCAGCAGCAAGTCCGATATTAAGGAGTATCTTGTAGGAGATTACTCTATGGGTGGGTCAAGAGCTGCTTGTGACAGTATTGCTTGTTCAAACCATACATGTATTTCAGTCTGCTAATGATACAGCCACTATTACAGTAAATGCACTAGTAGCAGTTATGTAATATAATAAATGTATTAAATAATGTAAACATTTAACTATCAACTTAGCTAGAACTGAATTATTTCCATGTATTCATTTTATATAGATGCAATGAAATAGGATCCAAAAATGGAATGGTGACAAGGGGGGAATTCACATTTTCTGTCTTAAATTATTCCATTTGTATTGCTCTGATTTAATTAAAGTAAGATTAGGTTTACAGTTGAACAAATGTATGTTTCCCAAACCCAGTCCTCAGGGCTCCCCAACAGTGCATGTTTTCCGGATCACATGTGACATAATTAGGACCACCTGTGGATCTGTTACAATGTGTCAGTCAGTAATGAATACACCTGTGCTCAAGCAAGGAGATATGAAAAACCTGCACCATTGGGGAGCCCTGAGGACTGGGTTTGGGAAACCCTGGTGTAGTGTGTACCCAGCTTAAGAAGCTAGAGAGTGTAAGGGAAAGATAACTAAAGCAAGCAAGAAAGGGGAGAGATAAAAAGTAATTTTTATCTATGCCCCTGAGTGCGGGGGCAACTAACAGGATTAAGCCAGCGAGGTGGGAAGACCAGGGAGAAGATGAGACCAAGGACAGGGGCCTATTGATGAGGAAATCAAGTAGGGGAGCTGAGGGGAAAGGTAACAAAGGAGGAGGACACAAGGATAACAATCTACAAAAGTGGAAAATACTGCTCACACCTTCCCTCCCCCCTCTTTGCCCATTGCGGTTATAGCCACACCACCTCCTCCTTCTATCTATCTCTCCATTACTCTCTCCTTTTTCGCCCTCATCTTGATTCCCTCTTGTTCTTTTTCTTCACTTTTGTTAAAAATATTTTTGGTCTATTCAGATAGTTACCAATCTTTACTCATACTGCAGACACCTACATACCTGTTGATTTTACTGCTGCCATAGTTGTTTATACGTGACATTGTTTTTTTTTATTCCGTATCTTTTTGACCATTTAAAAATAAATCTTTAACAAAAAAAACTAATAGACTCTACCTTTAAAACATAGCACTTCCTTCAAATTAATAGCCCTCACCACACCATTAAATTGTGCGCCCACCAGACTTACCTTTTTTTTTATCCAGCTATAAGAACTGCATGTATGCTGTAAGAAGCAGATACTGTCCGCTTCCCTTGCTGCCTAAAACGTGTGCCTTGCTGTTCAGGGAAGAAGGGAAGCCCCTAATAACATTGCGCATTGGAGTGTATATCACAAACCTCGTCTCGCAAGTGGTGAAATTACGCTATATACTTACCAGTCAAATACGCGTATAACACGTACTGCTGATCAGGAGGATAATTGAGTAGCAAGTGTGGCATTATCACATGGCACAGAGTGGGACTTCGGATTTCAGCTAACTATAAGGGGAACTAATTGACAAGCATAATCGCGGCTGTGATTATAATGTATGCTTAAATATGATAAACTAATTTGTGAAGGATCCTCACAATAAGAACATCCATTTAGTTGTTCTTATGATGTGTAGCCAGATCACAGGGGGGCCTGTTGGTGTATCTGGTAGATGACTGCATACAGGAAGAGTGCGGTCATCTGCCAGTCTTTCATGGGCATGATCCTTCTTGGGCAAACCTATCGTTTCAGGGCTACACGTGGTGATATCAAGCTCCTTTACTGACACGGCTGCATGTGTGGCCACTAATGGATATACATCTGTGAATGACACACATTGTTTTGTTTTTGCATTGGATCATCTTGTATTCTGGATTTAGCAACTAATTGGTTGCATTTTAGTTTTGTACCCCCTCCACTCCAAGTCTACAGTGTCAATGGCCACCTACCTTTTTGAACTGCTAGGATACCTGCTGAATGTGTTTTTTTTTCTCTCTATCATAAAGAGTACATAACAGAAGACTGATGTGTGTATATAGGTAAAATGTGGCACTTCAACTACTGTACAAAGAAAAAATGAACAAGGACACGTTCTTGCGGTATTTTTGATGCGTCAATTCATTACCCGTTGTTTACTCTGAACTTTGGTGCATACAGATCAGCTTAATTTTATTGGAAACCATGTTTTGAGCTGTCTTGTACTTGCACTCTGATGCCTTTAAAGTAATTAGAGTATTGACATAGAGCACGGCAGAGACAGCACAAAATTTAAGTTGTTAATAAGCATTTTTAAAGTGTGAATTTTTCACATCATGTATTTATATAACAATTCTGTTTGTAAAGTAGCCAAAACAACACTTATGTAACAAGATTGTAGTTGCATTTCTTTATTGTACAGCTTTTGCTTTTAAAACACATGTAAATCAAAACAAATTTTACAAATGTTCATTATATCATAGCTAATAATGCATGTCTTCTACACATATGATCCCTGTACCAGTGGAAGTTTTATCATTGTGTTTTTCTATTCCAGAAATCCTACTGGTGTCCTGCTTCGTTCTGTTTTTTTGAATCACTTCTGACTCTTCATTGGTGAATCGTCAGAATGGTGAGTAATTACTTGTAGTTTAACCCTCTTTCATTTGCAGCTTGAGACAAGATTATAAATTGTTATAATTGCAAAGTCTTTGCTGTAAATGTGGTCATGTTTGTAAATTGGTTTTCCGTATGATCATGACTGATGTGTTTCTATAGGTAAATTGTAGCATGCTAATTACTGTACTTCAACAATAGCACTTCAGACCACTTGTATCTGGGGTGACACTTTAATGTTCAGGAATTAATTTATTTTTTTCCTGTACTTTAGTTATATGTAGGCATTCCATTGTTGTTTTTTAAATAAAGATTGCCTCTGCTAGTACAACTGGAATGAAACATGAAAAGTTATGGTGACTTACTCTAAAAACTACAAAATGAGTGTATGCATTAACGTTGGCAATTTAATTGAGAAATGAGCAACAACCTTGGCTTATGAGTTATTTTATAAACCCATTATTACTCTGACTATCTGGGAGCAGTTATGTTATTATGTTATTCAGATTTATTGTGTACATTTAATTCCTATGTTTCGTTTCTAAACCTGTGAAACTGAATATCATGTAGAGTCAGCTGTGATGACACACCACTTAATAATTACCAAGTGTGATTCAAGGAATCTCTGCAATTGTTAATCCACCCTTTTTTGTTTTACTTTTAATTATTATTATTTTTTACCTGCAGTTTATTTGGTTCTCCTTTCCCTGAGCACAATGAGGCTGTGTTAAAGTAAATTCTAGATTTTAATTATAGTTACCAGTTTTTTACACAAACAAATCTAATACTCTTTCTGTCTAAAGGAGTAGTAATACTATGTTTTAGAGGTACTGTAGTGTCTTTAAACATTAGTTCTTTTTAGTAAAGATTAGCCGAGATGATAGGTTTAGTTTCATTCATTACTATCCCAGCATTTTGTGTATTTATCTTTTTAATTTTGTGTGAGTTTATTAGATAGCTGCTTCCTTTGTGTTTGTGTTGTCAGTATGTAAATTTACACTGAACTTTTGAACTGGGGATCAGGTGCTGTGTTTTGACTGCCTCTAATCTCAACTCATGGAAAGTTTTAAGGGGCACACTTGTCCACATTTAGGCTAGGTACACACTGAAGAATTTTCCGACCGACTTGCTATCTACAACGATTGTACATGCGACTGAAAGATCGATCGGACGATTCATCCATACACATTACCCACGATGTACATTCAGATCTGTGCTCTTCATCTGGTCCTCTAGTTTTTAGAGAATGACAGCACAATAGTCAGCGCCGGTGCTAGGGTCCTTGGCGCCCTAGGCACACTGTGAAAATCGGCGTTCCCCCGCCCGCCGGCAGGCACACTTTAAATATCGGCACCCCCCGCCGCAGGTACCTTGTCAAAATCGGCGCTTCCCTCCCCTCCCCACGTCTTTCCTTATTTTACCTGCATTAAGCTGCTCCTCTCTGATCTGTCTTCTCCCCTCCACTCACTGACACTGTCGGGCCGTGATGATGATGTCACGCCGGACAGTCAGTGAGCGGAGGGGAGGAGACAGAGCAGAGAGGAGCAGCTTAATGCAGATAAGATTCATAGCCCCTTCCCCCCTCCCTTCCCTGTGTATTTCTCGGAAATACACAGGGAAGGGAGCCGACACAGTTTTAAAGAACAATAGTCAATGTTTTTTAATTTTGAGGCGCCCTGCAGAGCCCGGCACCCTAGGCAATTGCCTAACCTTGCCTAATGGGAGCGCCTGACAATAGTCCCTCATTCATTCCTGTCACACTGATTATAACCACCTTGTTATAGCTATCCACATGTCCTTATGAATTTCGTCAGCTTCTGTGACTCTGCAACTAAATATTCAGTCTCATAACAAACAAACAAACTATTCCATCTACAGCACTCTCTACATTTAGTCACCAGGACAGGTTCATTGCCGTCATCAGCTGAAAAGACAGTGACTCTGTAAACTCTATGGGGATCATGATTGTGTGTACATACACACTACATGATCGGCAGGTGATTGGAATGAGATTATTAAACAGTACTACCAACCAAATGAAACAACAATCGTCACTTTGGAATGATTGTCGTTCATCGTGTAAGTATACACACTAACACGCTATGTGGTTGAGCGGTGGTTTATCGGGTGATTGGTTCGATAATCGGCTGAAAAACCTCCAGTGTGTGTGTACCCAGCCTTACTTGTATGCAGCATTGAATTGAGGTGACCTTTATACCCCATTCATACTGCACCAAAATCCGGGGCGAGCTGAAACGACCCGGGTCTTGGTGCAGTATGCATGGTACAAGTGAAAAATTCCCGGGTCTAAAAACCGGAGTCTTCAAGCCGGGATTTATCGAGGGGTAATTTCCGGGGTCGTAGCCGGGTTGCCCGCACTATGAATGGTGCAACCCGGGTTTTGAGAGTGAGAGAGTTTGAGAGTGAGAGAGAGACGCAGGTGTTGCGTATCGTTCCACAGTGGACAGTGTCATTAAAATATTCCTTTATGGTATATACTTGATTTAACTATGTTAAGCCAGCATAGGTTAATGCCTAAATGATTTATGTAACATTTTTAAGTCCACCCAAACTATTCTTTTCATAATTCCTCTGGCAGAGGAGTAGACCCAGCGTCTCCACTTCCATCCCTTAAAGATTCAGGGACTTTGGGAATGAAAAAAAACAATCTCTTGCATAACAGAAAATCTTAATCATTGGTCCTCCCAAACTACAGAAGCATTTTTGTGGAACCTGTGGTCTGTTTTTAAGCTCTGATGGTTCAGTCAGCTCTGTATTTGGCATATATTCTCCTTCAGCTAGCTGTAAGATTATTGTCATTATTGATGTTCTTTTTTAATATGTCTTTGCTACCTTAATGACTTTTTGTGTATGTTGTGCACTTCACCCTTTACTCCCTTTTCTTCTATACCCCTCACTCTAAAAAGTAATATAGAGCAATGAAACATAAAACTATTCCCGATGGAGTTGCATGTTTTAAAAAATAGGATGATAATCAGTGGTTTGCTAATCAAACTGCAGATCGCCATACTGTTCAGAAGTGGTCATCTAATAAAGTGTGCCGGGGGAGGGGGGGGATAATAATCCTGCTCCGTGTAAGCATTTAGGGGTGGATTGATGAAAGTTAGAGTTTTGTATGCACTGGCAACACAGTGGGTATATTGTATCTCTAAAGGGAATCAGCAATCTCAGTTGCTGGATGTAGATTTTAGTAGTGAATCTTTTGTTGTTCTGATGTAAAGTAATTCAACTACTCATGCTAAACCATGCATTTTTATCTTGTGTACAAGGCAAATAGGCATGACGTGTTGACTAAAAATAGTTTTAAAAACAATAACATAAAAAAAGGACAAAACTGCCAGAACTTCTATTTAAACCTCAGTTAAGGAGTCAGTATATAAACTATACTAGTGGTTCATAAACTGTGCGCCTAGGCTCCCTGAGGTGCCTTCGCGATATCACAGTGCTGCAGGGCCAGTGGTAAACAAGGCGGGGGACTACTTGGTAAATATTTTGGCTTTGGTATAGACTGTCGGTTTTTCGAGACAGGGGATGTCCCCTTCTGTCTATAACTCCCCCCCCTTCCCCCCCCCATCATCATCTTAAGGCAAATTTAACACAATTTGTTCCCCCTCCTGTAGATTACTCCACCTCCTTCTCCCATCCCATACATAGACATTATAAATATTTACATTTTATTATATACTAGTCATCGACCATACTATAATGTTTTAAAAACTCATATTATGTAAATTTATATATAAATCTGTATGTTATCTGTTTTATACTATTGTACATAATGTGTCAGTTAAGTAGTAGTATGAAGAGTAAATGACAACGCGGATACATTTAGAGGGCAGTCTTGCCTTTGGGGGAGGGGAGGAGATAATCGGGTAATCTCCATGTTCTAGGGGGCAGGACTGGGCAGAAGCGAGCCAGGATCATAGAAGTGGAGCATGCTCCCACTAAGTAATTGCGAGTATTGAAACTGATTGAAAATGTTGGAGGGCCCATTTGTCAGTGAGTATGAGGTCAATTCTGGAATAAGTATTGTGTACATGCGAATGGCCAGGGGCTAACACACACCAGGGGGTAAATGTATCAATATGCGGGTTCTTCAACACCCGCGTGTTCAGCCTCTTCCGCGATTATATTTCAAGCGGCGCTGCATTGTAAAGGGAAGTTAACCCTTTACAATGCAGCGCCGCTTGAAATTTAATCGCGGATGAGGCTGAACACGCGGGTGTTGAAGAACCCGCATATTGATACATTTACCCCCAGGCGTCATAAGTCATACTCCGCTATCAATTTACGGAATAAGAGAGAGTGGTCACCAGAGTTTGGAGGTACAGGTGACAGGAGAGCAAGTCTTGTCCAGTCGGGGGGTCTAAAACTAGATTTAAGTCTCCCATCAGATGCGGATACTTTTACAAATACTTTACTTTATTTAAAATCCTTGCACATCATCAAAGCCCCCTTTATCCCTTATTTAATAATCCCTTGCCATTTCTCCCTCTTTTTTTTACTAATAATGATCCAGGGAGAAGAGAAAGCTCTCTAGTAGGTATCAGCCATTGTATTTTTGTGCACTTTGCATCATGGGATATGCATAGTGGGATAAACATATTTCATTGTGTATCACATTTATCAATCAGTTCACTGGCAGAGTACATGTATGATGCAGTTTTTCCTGCCAGTGCACTGTGATACCATGTTATCCACCCCCCAAACATGAATCATTTGTTACACAAAAGAGTTTTCTTTTATGCTTATGCAATCTACTCTTGTACAAATGGAGTTCATGTGTTTAAATTACTATGGTTATTTAAATTGCTGTTACTCTTTCTCCTGTTATTGCATCCAGTTGGGAGGTATAGTAGTCACTGAGTGGAACCACCTTTCAATAGCCTTTTATATGATGCAAATGAAGTGTTTTACTACTTTGCAATTGCAATTTATTATTTTATACATTCAACCTGTAAAACCAGTGTAGCGCTCACAGCATTTCACACCTTTTATGCAAAACACATGACTCAGCCACCAGTGCTTGCCATGTTTTTTTAAGTTGCTCAATCAAAATACTAAATACCTCAATGAGAAGGGTGCTAGTCTGTAGAGTTAAGTACAAAACCAGAAGAAAATCTAGACAGTACTCAATTTTGACGCAAAAATATAGTCCTTAAAACAGATTGCAGTTTTCAATCTGTATTTTCATGCTTATTCCTAACCAGCCCAGTGAAACTATCACCAGTATTGTTCCCTAGTTTAACAGAGGACCAGTTAATACAGTTTTATAAAACATTACATGTAAAATTCCCTATTAATTGCTGATTGATCATCTTGCATTATCTGTCCATACCAGGAAGGGAGGTAACTCAACTATTGGTGTTGTGTGCAGTATTGTCCCAGTTGTTTATTGTTGCAACAAATGATGACAAGACTGAGCAGGGCTACTGGAATGTGCAAAGGGAACCACTATGTAAAGTATGCATGGTTTGCCCAGTGCCTGCTAAAACAAAGCACAGCTCCAGCTGTCTCTTATATGAAGTAGGTTCCTTTCATGTCCATTATAGAATGCACGGCCTTCCTCCAGTTCCGCTTACACAGATAAAAAAAACAAGCCTCTCTGATGTCTATTAGGCAATAATGCCTTTCTGATGGCTATTATATAATGCACAGCCCCCTTCCTGCTGATCATTAAATAGTGCACACCACCCATATCCACTCTCTTTACTTTATACAATACGCTGCCTTCACTTCTAATGTCCATTGTGCAATGCACACCCTTGTCTGGTGACTTTTTGGTGATTTTTAACAATGCACTCCTGCCTTCTATTATTAATTTTTTACAAGGAGAACGAACCCCTTTCTGATGAATATACACAGCCCCTATTAAATACATAATCTCTCCTTACATTAGGTCTATGCTGCTGACTCATTTTTGCTGAAGGTGCAGAGGTCTTGAGATTTGACACTGGCTGTAATATTTTATATGGTACAGCACTGTGCAGTCAATAACTTAGCTGTGTTTTTGCTCAATGAACAGCAGTAGCCAATTGGAATTCAGTGCCAATACTGCCATCCCTTAACATGTTCACTCCAGACCACTGCATAGTACTAAGAATCATACTGATAGTTACAATCATTACATATGGCGTTTAAAACGAAAGCCTTGTGTTAAATTCTAAAGATGCTACCAAATAAAATCTTATCTCTCTTGGAAAAAAAAAAGTTAGTCCCGGCCAAACAGTAGCAGCACAATAGTGCAAATGTTCTCACCATCATAAGTGCAAATAACCTCTGATCATGAAGGGGTTGAGCAAAAAGCAAGCAGTGTTGTCATTGTCTATACTGCCTGCTTTTACCAAGTAAACATCTACAGCCAGTGTCAAATGTCTGGACCTTGGCTCAGCTCTGAACATACTCAGGTCACATTACAATAAAATGAACCATTACAAAGCTGTGATTAAACAAAAACCTGGGTGCAGGCCCCTTGGTTATTGTCTTTCTTGGCCTCCTCTAAAACTGTCCACAAGGCCACAATAGATTTTAATGTACATTTAATTTCCTTTTTACTGCATCTTTTAAGAGTAAAGTAACAATTATTTCTATATTGAGTATCATGTACTGCATGTGTGAAATTTTATTTTATTTTTGTGCTTACTTTTTCAAACATTGTCTAGCTGCAAAATGTAGTTCTTATATCACTGGTGATGCCATACTAACAGAGCGAGAAAGCTGATTTTCCATCCTGAGATCTTTTGTGAGAATGTTAGTTGGTTGGATGTAGTAGGGAAGAGGAATGAGTAGAAAGATTTCCTTTCATGCAGCTGCTGACTGTCAGTATCTGGCTAGACGCTGAACACTGTCAGGCTAGAAATAAATCCTGCTTACCCCTTTATTCCTGCAATATATATATATATATATATATATATATATATATATAATCTCAAATATTTCTAACAATTTATTCTGGACTCATCATTTTGGTTTTAATCTTTATTTTAGATACTGTTTACTGTACTTAAATGTTTATATACCCGAGAGATGCAAGGATAGTTTTAGCCACAATCAGCATTTTGGTTGTTATTTAACAGGCAAGCTTTAGAAGTATTTTTGAGTTTACTTTACTCAACAGTTTAATGCTGCTATTTTGGGAGGCTAGGCTTCTATTACTTGTACTTCGTTGACTCTCATCTTTAAGGGCATCATCTGCTAAGAGAAGAAAGTGAAATGCAGATTTGGTGTATGTTGTCCTGGTGTGTCATAAGCAGAAAAGGCAGGCTTGACTTGCTGTACTTGAGGCACCGTTCCGCTGGTAGGGTTGTAGGATGGGTGGGAGCTTTCACCCAACCATCTCAGGTGGCTATCGGAGATAGACAGAGAGAGGGATATTATAGAGAGGTGTGTATATGTGTGTACGTACGTACGTACGTACGTACGTACGTACGTACGTGTGTGTGTATATGTATGTGTGTGTATATATATATATATATATATATATATATATATATATTTATTATTGCAGAGAGGTGTGTATATATATATAGAGAGAGATAGGGGGAGGTTTTAGTATTCAAGGTGGGAGATTACAAGGGAGTGGTTAAGAGTTTTCTCAGACTCCATTGTGAGAAAAGGATGGATTCTGGATATGTTACGGAGATGGAAGCTGCAGGATTTTTTGGGAGGGATGGATTGTGAGGAGTAGGGTTAGAGGGGAGGTATCAAGGATTACCTATAGTCAGCGGACTTGAGAGACAGTGGAGAGGGTAGTGTTATCAGCAGAAACTTTTGGGGGGGAGGTTAAGGGAGCCTTTTTTTTTTCATAAAGCCATACACATTCAAATTTGTTTGAAGATTAGACAAATGTCAGCAGAAAATCTGTTTTGTGTGACACCTCACAATATAGTTATTAGTCCAAAACGTTGCAACGAGGTATCTTTCTGGACTGCGTAGAGGAGTGGGTCACCACAATATATATAATAAGAAAACCATCAACTTGTATGATTCGCACCAATAAATGTACCTGGACTGCGTAGAGGAGTGGGTCACCACAATATATATTAAAAACCCTGAACTTGTATGATTCGCACCAATAAATGTACCTGGACTGCGTAGAGGAGTGGGTCACCACAATATCTTAAAAACCCTGAACTTTTATGAATCGCACCAATAAATGTATCTGGACTGCGTAGAGGAGTGGGTCACCACAATATATATTAAAAACCCTGAACTTGTATGATTCGCAGCAATAAATGTACCTGGACTGCGTAGAGGAGTGGGTCACCACAATATATATTAAAAACCCTGAACTTGTATGATTCGCAGCAATAAATGTACCTGGACTGCGTAGAGGAGTGGGTCACCACAATATATATTAAAAACCCTGAACTTTTATGATTCGCACCAATAAATGTACCTGGACTGCGTAGAGGAGTGGGTCACCACAATATCTTAAAAACCCTGAACTTTTATGATTCGCACCAATAAATGTACCTGGACTGCGTAGAGGAGTGGGTCACCACAATATCTTAAAAACCCTGAACTTTTATGAATCGCACCAATAAATGTACCTGGACTGCGTAGAGGAGTGGGTCACCACAATATATATTAAAAACCCTGAACTTTTATGAATCGCACCAATAAATGTACCTGGACTGCGTAGAGGAGTGGGTCACCACAATATATATTAAAAACCCTGAACTTTTATGAATCGCACCAATAAATGTACCTGGACTGCGTAGAGGAGTGGCCCCGGTACCCAATTTGGTACCGGGGCCACAATACCTCCTCCAAACATGGTACAGACAATTCGTCATTGAGATCCCATAAAGTATCTTAAAGACAGACAGGGTCGAAGTGTTATTGTTTGACTTTGTAAACCCAAAAACAGTCCCTGTTGCACATAGTCGTGCAATGAAGACTGACTTTTTCATTTAAAGGCACCATCTTTCAAGTGTAGTGTTTGTAAGTCTAAGTCATATTATACTTTTGGTAAAATTGGTTTATTTTGTTCCTCTTTATGGTAACTACTAATAGAATTTAAGTATTAAATAGAAGCGGCAGTTCCTCTTTATGGTAATTAGTAATAGAATTAAAGTATGAAATAGAATTAAAGTATGAAATAGAATTAAAGTATGAAATAGAATTAAAGTATGAAATAGAGTGGTATAGAGTTGTAGTGTGGTATAGAATAGAGTGGTCCCCACAATATAATTAAAAAACCCTCCACGGGTCAGAATTCCACCAAACAAGTATCTGGACTGCGTAGAGGAGTGGCCCCAGTACCCAATTTGGTACCGGGGCCACAATACCTCCTCCAAACATGGTACAGACAATTTGTCATTGAGATCCCATAAAGTATCTTAAAGACAGACAGGGTCGAAGTGTTATTGTTTGACTTTGTAAACCCAAAAACAGTCCCTGTTGCACATAGTCGTGCAATGAAGACTGACTTTTTCATTTAAAGGCACCATCTTTCAAGTGTAGTGTTTGTAAGTCTAAGTCATATTATACTTTTGGTAAAATTGGTTTATTTTGTTGATTCAGACACAGCAAAGGCAGTGGTGACGTATCATTGCAGGGAAGCAAAACAAAGAACACAGATCCTTGTTCTACACACAACGATTCACGTTCTGATGGTGGAAATGTTTTTAATACAGAAAGACTAAAATCTGATGCGGTATCCATCTAAGCACTTTCCCAAAAAAGTGAACGATTCAGTGTGTATAACAAAAAGCAGACCTCTATACATATCTGCACTTACTTCCTCTTGGGTGTCAGGTGTAATAAAAAATAAATAGATTTCTATTGCCGATTGGGAATAAGCACCTTGTAATCCATATGCATCAGGAGTATTAGTTCTTGGGAAACAATTATGTTAATTCTGCACAAGTAATTGCATTATAAATTAAGTGGGAAGTTCGGTAAGAACATATTTTGTTCAAGTTCCATAACATGACAATGAGTTCAGTACACTCCATTGGCCTCAACAGTCACTACATCTCATTCCAATAGACCGCCTATGGCAAGTGGTGGAGCATGAATTGCAGCTGACAAAGCTGTACCAACTACGTGATGCTATCATGTCAACATGGACAAGAATCTCTAATAAATGTTTCCAGCACCCTGTTGAATCCGTGCAACAGAGAACTCAGACTGTTCTGGGGTAAAACCTATGCTACCCATTACTAGAAAAATGTACCTAATAAAGAGTGGCCACTGAGTGTATATTTCTAAGTGAAGCTCTTTTCTGATGAGCTGACTGATAACTGTGTTTCTCTGGTATTTTGGTTACATAACAGGCATCATGTGAGAGTTTCTATATTTACATTCCAAATTCTTTTAAGCCAACAACGGAATCAAGGCATGAATGCACACTTATATCTTTAACAACTGGATGCATTTTATCTGCAATCTATCTCGGGTTATTTACCTTTATTTTGAAGACATTTCAGTGTAAACTGAAGCCCGAGACTCTAAAATAGGATCAGATATTCTTGAGCTACTCATGTGAACAATTGATGCAGATAGGACACAGTACAGTAAGAGAAGGGGTGGACAGAAAATGTAAACAGAAATCAAAGGATTTAAGAGCATTTCTTGCACATAAAAGGATTATTCATAGCCGCAGACAGCCCCCATCACAGGGACAGACAGCAAAGCTGCATTTTTCCTGTTACATTTTAATGTCTGTGCATATAAGGTTAATGGGATAATCTTCATCACGCCAGTTGTTCCTCTCATTCAAGTTAATGACATAGTGTTTAATGTATACACATACCTCCCTGACTCCCAAGATGTAATATAAAAAGTCACCTTCATCTCATCAACAGCTAGCTAATCAAGAAAGCAGGTAGAAGCAAAGCGCACACAAAGAATAAGCATAATTATAATCTGTTGTTTTACTTCAGCCCTATCTCCTCTAATTGATTTTGTGTGTCTGTGTAAGCAGCTTAGCGAAAAGGAAAATGCATTTGAAATCCTGAGGGAGTGTCATTAAATGTCATTGTACACGAATGGTAATCTACCTGAAGGAAAGAAATGATGGGTTTCAAAGCTGCAGAAAGGCTCTTATTCGCTGTTCAACAAATATTATAAATGAAACACTTACCCCAGAGTTGTCATGGTAACAATGGTATACCAAAACGAAGCAGGAATGCTAGTAAACTTGCTGGATGATGACCCTTTCTCTGCATAAAACATCACAGTGGCAAAGATAATGATTGCCATTGTCAGGGAGAAAAGGAGGAATCCCAGTTCAGAGGTACAGCTCTTTAGGGTGTACCCGAGGATCCGTAAACCTTGGGAGTGGCGCGAAAACTTGAAAATCCTGAAGACCCGGAAAACCCGCAAGGTGACAAAGGCGCCACTGACATCCTCATTGTTGGTCATCACCAAACCTATGTAGTATGGCATGATGGCTACTACATCGATGATACTCATGACACTTCTCATGAATCTGTAGCGACTTGGGGCTGCAAAAAGTCTCAAGAGGTACTCAACTGTGAAAATCATGACACAGGCAGTGTCCAGACAAAAGAAGGCTACAGAGTACCTTTCACCACAGGGAAGCTCCTTATTTCCAGGTACAGTGCCACAGGGAACAGTCTCCACTACATTGGTGATCACGGACACTGCGATAAAGAAGCCAGTCACATAGTAGAAGACTAAGGCTAAAGTGCTGGTGTGGGGGTTTTCAAAGGCTCGCCACATAGTCTGGCGTAAATTAAGAGAGGGCATGGCTTCTTGACTATTCTCAAATTCATTGTCATCCATCAGCCTTTCTGCATTTTCTCTTTTCCGGTCTTTATATTCTTCATAGCAACAGTCGCCTATTATTTCAGGTAATATGCCATAGAAAGACAATTCTTCATCATAGGCAGAGATGCATTCATATCTAGGGTAGTGCAGCTTGCCAGTTCTATAAAAGTTTAGAATACTCCTGAACACTTCAGGGTCACGGTCAAAAAAGTACTCCTTGGTCTCCTCATTGAAGAAGAAGTCCTTCTCTGTGCTTCCAAGTAGGGTGTCAGGGTACCTCTCCAGGGTAGTTCGCCAGGTTTGGAATCTGCGCCCACTAACGTTGAGTATTATCAGCTCATCCTGTCGTTTATTTTTATCAGCTGGTGCCAAAGGCATGGGGCAGTTGGCCACTGGCATCCACCCAATGGCAGCTGCCCTTGCAAAGGGCAGCCATGCTGCGACCCCGGAAGCCATGAGGGCGCCAGGTCCAGTCGGTCCCTCAAGTACTTTTAAAACCAGTTTGATTTCAGATCAAGACCATCTGCAAAAAAATAAATGCATAAAGTCAGCATCACTAAGAAATATAAACAAAAGGCAAAACATGCACAGAATTTCTGGAGTTTTGCTACAAAGGAAATTTCAAAACGGACATAATACAGAAATGTAAGTATGTAATCATTAATGCTTAACCATCAGAATCCACCAACTCATTGCTTTAATAAAAAAAATACTAACTGACCCAGAAAATATAATACGAATATGCTCTGCTTTCAAATAATCTGTCTTTTTACTAAAGATCAAAGCTTCAAAAAAGGAAAAATGGAGGTATTGGCCTTAGCAACCAATCAGATGTTAGCTATCATTAATAAAATACTAGAATTTACTATATAAATATATTGTTCAACACCTCCACTTTTTCTTTTTAGAAAGTTTGATAAATCTACCATTGGGTGTGTCTACTTACAATTACAAGGGCCACTGCTAAACAATCTATTGACTAAGGGAATATTTAACTAAAAGTTTTGGGATGTTTAATGTTTTGCCCTACAAAATGTTTCCAGGCACTGTCTAACAAACGTTTAATGTAAGAGCTTTCTCTTTATTTACTACAGGTACTGTTGTATTTGTTTTGACATCCTTCTATTGCTTTACAATTGGTTTATAATTTATAAGCATAGTTGCCTCCTCTCCCGGAATGTCCGAGAGGCTCCCGAATTTCTGGGAGTCCTCCCGGACTCTCGGGAGAGCAGGCTAAGCTCCCGATTCCTACCCACCAAAGCAGAACAGTGGCAAATTGCGCATCATCGTGGCCCCACCCCTTGCTCGAATTGTTTCGAAAAGGCAATTGATATTTAGAGGGCGGGGCTAAATGACACGACACGCCGGGCCCCACCCCCAACTCGTCCATCTCCTTCCGATCTCCCAGAGCAAGCCTTGCCAAAGTTGGCAAGTATGTTTATAAGTATATTTTAAAATTAGTTGAAACAACAAAAGCAGTGATTTATTAGTAGTGTCTGGAAATCTCAGCATATATATATTATTTAGCAATGATGGTAAAAGGAAATGTGTTTTTATCAAAACTGGTTTATATAGAGACATATTTAAGTAGTTTGTTTTCCAAAACTCAATGGATTTTTTAGGCCAGTTGATTGCCAAGTATAGATACATTTTGAAAACTGGTTTGCAGACCATTCACTGAATTCCGAGTTTGGCTGTAAAATTTCACACGTTTCTCGTCTTGCGTGAAATTTCCCTTATTATAGTTGTTCTGTCCACATTTCTCCCTTATTGATACCATTCTGCCACTTTAATGCCATGGTGTATCATGTATCACACTCCGTGAGTCTGAAGAGCAATGTAATAATACGCAGGGAGAGAAAGGAAGTACTAAAATAATTATCTGCGACAAGCAGTTTGAGTAAGCATAAACCTCTGCTAAATTGATAAAAGGAGAGGGAGAATAACTATAAAAAGAGAAGGAATGAGAGTACGTGTGAGGAAGACTATAAAAAAAATTTTTAAAAAAGAAAATAAAGTTTGAAAAGGAGTCCATTTTTTGTTAAATAACTACTTCCGGTGGGGTTTCACATTGAGAAGGGGAATTTGGCATCTGCAGAGATGTCGTTGGCAGATGTGCAGATGGAAGAGCCTATCTGGCAGTACCACCAATTGTTTTAACCAATGGTTGGAGTGGCTCTGCAGCCTCTGGGTTGACGGTTGCCACTCCAAATGCTGTTGAGCCTGATTTAGGGTAACAGGTTGTTGCAGAGTGCCACTTTAATGAAGATTTACCTTGTTCAATCTCACTAATCTGGAAGTAGCAGTGGGAGGACATGACACAGGATGAGGAACTGGCGAAGCAGGTTGTTGCTGCCTGATTGGCGAATTTAACACACAGCTGTTAATTGCACGCAATGTATTCATGCCATTTGACAAATTAGTTCCTGTTATTGAGACAGAGAGCAGTGTTGTGGATGGGGAATAGGAGGTCTCTCTAGAACATGAGGCTTTGACTCTGTCGCATAGGGACATATTAGGCAATAGAGGAGCCACAGGCATTACATGTAGTGACCGTAGCACTGTCTCTGTTTTTCCAGAGAGGAATTAAGTACTAGATGTTATTGTAGAAGGTATGTTGCAAGGAAGAAATTAACATATAGATATTCATTGGTTCTAACAAATGTATTTGTTTTAAATAGATGTAACATTTTGGGGGGAATTCAATTCCCCCCGAAGTACTGACGCAATAAAACTATTACCGTTATTACGGTAATAGTGCAGGTAAGGCAAAAATAAACAGTAACAGTTCAGGCTAAATGGAACAATGTATTTCCAGATCTTGGCAAACAAGCAGTAAATAATAAAGAAATGCAGCAGCTGACTTAACTGAAACCAGTTTGCAGCAGTAGTCAGAAACATGCAGGTAAATCAGGAACAGAGAAACACATGAGCAGGCTAGGAACATCAATGACCAGCAAAGGATTCTGGTAATGGCAGGCATATATAGGCCACAGACAGGTGTGGATAATTAACTAGCAGTGCTAGTTAACCCCTGATAGTAGGAACGGCTGAACAGCAGCTCCTCTGGGGAATCACAGGTACTGCAGTGTAATATGCACACAGAGTAACAAGGCAAATCATAACACAGGGTAAAATGCACACAAAGAAACAAGGCAGATCGTAACATTATCCCCCCTCCTTACAGGAGCGGATTCCAGACGTCCATAAAGATTTTCTCTTCCTCTGCTTACCCCTCTTGCGGGATTTTCTAGGCAACATAATTGAGTCCTTCTGCAATGGGGTGCAGACAAAGCCCAATTCTTCAAAAGCACAGAAAGAATTGTCAAGTTCATCCACCAAGTCTCTAGAAGTCTCAATTTCAGACTCAGAGTCTGAGTCCCATTCTAGAGTCGGAACAGGACCTTTTATTTTTTGACAAACTGGTGCTATGCCCATGAAGCCGGCGACCAAGGTTTGTTGTGATTTGTATAGTTGAGAAAGGGGTTTTTCCTGTTTGTTCTTTTTAGTTTTTGAAGATATAGGTTGACCAACAGAAGCAACGGACATCGATATTTGTGAATAAGCATAGGAGCTGAGACACAGGCCGGAATGGAAACAGAAGGACTATGACCAGGAAAATCAACTGGAGAGTACTTCTTGCACACAGTGTTAATAAAGTCCATGGTATTATGGATAATGGGGTTATCGGAATTTAGAAGGGAGAAGGCCCAGGTCTGTGGCTCCCCTCTAAAACTCTTAATTATAGAACCCACTTGGTTAAATTGGTTGGCAAAGTAATCTGGAGAGTCTTGAAACTGTTTCATGGACAGCTGAAGAACCGACAAAAACTGTTTGATGTCCCAATCAAAGAAGACTGGAGGAGGATCTGATGACTTGGAAGAGGCATCTGGGCATTCTGGTTTACTAGGAAACTCTGGGGAGTCCTCAACTTGAGCAGCAGTCTCTGGAGAATCCCGCACTGGGAGGGCAGAGCATGAGTCTCCGACTGGGGCGGCAGAGCAGGAGTCCCCGACTGGGACGGTAAGCTGGGCACATCTGACGGATAGCCCAGACTGAGCACACCACTCGGACTGTACAGCACTGTTAGGAGCCGCAGAGCAGACAGCACTGTGAGGAGCCGCAGAGCAGACAGCACTGTGAGGAGCCGCATAGCAGACAGCACTGTGAGGAGCTGCAGAGCAGACAGCACTGTGAGGAGCCACAGAGCAGACAACACCAAGTGGTAACTCGGGCTGAACCGCATAGAGTGGCAACTCGGGCTGAACCGCATGGACTGGTAACTTGGGCTGAACCGCATGGACTGGCAACTCGGGCTGAACCGCATGGACTGGCAACTCGTGCTGAACCCCATGGACTGGCAACTCTGTGTCAGGCACGGATTTGAGAGGAACACTAACCAGTATTAGCACTACTGAGCAGATAGGTGCGGAGTCTAACGTACCCCTGGTTTTCACCAGGGACCTCCACAAGGAGGTATGGGCTTCACTGCACAGGGTACGCAGGTCGCGGTCCTATCAGACAGTTACTGGTGTAGTGAAGAGGAGTCAGATGGTCCGGGTCAAGCCAATCGGTATACGAGGTACAGAAGGAGAATCCAAAAGCAATGTCAAAAGAGGCCAAGGTCGCAGGAACACGATGGGTCACACAGAATAGAGAATGGTCAGCTAGCCGGGTCACAACAGGAATGCAGAGACTAGAGAATGGTCGTAGAAGCCGGGTCCAAACGCGAGGCACAAACACAATGGGAGCTGGAGGCAGGAACCTGTTACTTTGGCACCCTAATGGCGCCAGAGCCAGGTTTAAATAGAGGCAGAAGACAGCTGATAGGCTCCATGGAATAGGCACAGGAAGTGCCGAGGAAAGCGTCCCGTTGCCAAGCAACGGAACTGTCACGGGCACTAGGAGTCTTTACCCAGGGATCACCAGGTGATGGGCTTACCAGAGCAGTATAGATGGTAATATGGTACTCTGGTAGCGGGGTGATCACGGAACAGGAGACAGCAGATGATAGAGATGCTCGTGAAAGTCTATGACTAGCAGCACTGGTAATATATATGTTGAAGTACACGAGGAACTGAATGGACAAAGGAACGTGAGGGTAGTCAGTGGTCTGCGGTAGCAAGTTGTACCACTGCTATAGTGAGGAGGAATGTCCAACAGCAACGAGGAGGTGATGAGAGTCAGCGGTCTGCGTTTAGCAAGTTGTACCGCTGTCTGGGTGAAGGAATGGAATCCAAGTGGAGGTATCCGGGGAGTCAGTGGTCTGCGTTAGCAAGTTGTACCACTGCTATGTGAGAGAATACTGGAACAGGTGACACAGGAAACAGGGGTCAGTGGTCTGCCTCTAGCAAGTTGTACCACTGAATATATATGTGAGGAGGAGCACGGGGAGAGGCTGCAATACAGAGGATACACGGGCACCTTGAACTTGATCCACAATGACATGCACAATATAGTAATGACTGAACAGCACTGCAATAATAGAAAGTCACAGAAACTATCCGGGCAAAAGATAACACAGTCAATGATGGCAATAGTCTCAGCGGATAGTAAACTCCAGAGGAGAACAACTCAGTCCAGCAAGATATGCAATACACCAGCACAGTCAATGAGAAGTATGCATACCGTGGTTCAGGAGTAGGCTGTCAGACAGGAGTGCAGAGATACCTGAACGGTTGGAGGCCGGCAGGATGCGAAGTCCCTGGAGGGTGAAGCGGTAATCAAGTAGGCGCAGCGCACAGGTAGGTAGACCAGCAGGGAAAGCAACAAATACTCAGGAAGCAGTAGTATGTAGAACTGGACTCCTGGAGGATCCTGAAGAGTAGCGATGGTCTAGCCGAGATGAAAGCAGCGAGGCGTAGATCCGATGCAGACTGGCGAGTAGACACCGGCAGGAACACTGAGAAGCACGGAGAGCGGATCAGCTGCTGCAGACAAGTAGAACTGAGGAATAGCAGCCAGCAGGACTCTGCAGGTACACGGAGGTAGCGGGTAGAAATCAGCAGGTGCAGTCACGATGAAACACGGGAGAGTAGAGCTGAGCTGGAACAGTTGAGCACGGAGAGCAGCGGATAGGAATCAGCTGTTGCAGTCTCGAGGAAACACGGGAGAGTAGAGGTGAGTTGAAGACTGTAGTGCACGGAGGCAGCGGATAGGAATCAGCTAAACAGTCACGATGAAACACAGGAGGGTTGAAGTGGTCTGAAGACTGTAGTGCACGGAGGCAGCGGATAGGAATCAGCTAAACAGTCACGATGAAACACAGGAGGGTTGAAGTGAGCTGAAGACTGTAGTGCACGGAGGCAGCGGATAGGAATCAGCTAAACAGTCACGATGAAACACAGGAGGGTTGAAGTGAGCTGAAGACTGTAGTGCACGGAAGCAGCGGATAGGAATCAGCTAAACAGTCACGATGAAACACAGGAGGGTTGAAGTGATCTGGAAACCACAGGAGAGTTGAAGTGGTCTGGAAACCACAGGAATCAGCAGCGCTGAATACACGAGGAAACACAGGAACACCTTCAGAGGCTCATGGGGAATGAGACTTCTTCTTATCTGCGAAAGACTTATATTTGGCAGATGTCTTCTTTAAACAGGTTTTGACCTGAGACCAAATATTTTTGAAGGTCTGACAAACAGTCTCTACAGCAGGAACTTGGGTGGGAGGGAGGGCAGGAAATTCCGGAAGAGACGAATGGTGACCGTAAACCACCAGCACTTGACTTTTTAAAGATGACTCCTGAGATCCATCTTCAACGTCCGAGGACGTCACGAACGCCCGATGAGGAGGAAGGCGTTCAGACTGAACCTTATCGCACAGATCCGTAGATGAAGGATCCTGTGGAGGAGGACCTGGTGGAATAGACAAATGCTGTCTTTTGAATTAAACCACTTGAGAGAGACAACGATGATGACATTCAGCTCCCCAAGACGTAACTTGAGGAGTGCGCCAGTCAATCTGGGGAGAATGACATTGAAGCCATGGAAGGCCTAAGACAATCGGACTTGTCGTAACAGGAAGAATTAAAAACGAAATCTCTTCATGGTGTAGCACACCAATCTGAAGCGTTACTGGAGACGTACTCTGGGTGATGAGACCATTGATGAGACGTGATCCATCTATAGCAGTCACAGTAATCGGTGTTTTCAAAGTAATCACTGGTAGGGACCATTGATTCACTAGGGATTTAGAATGAAATTTCCTGCTGCTCCAGAATCAATCAGTGCTTGAGACTCAAAGGATTTGGTAGCAAAGGAAATCGTAACATCAAAAGCGCAGACTTTTAATTTCGTAGAAGATGGAGAGGACTCCAGGAACCCTAACCTTATCTCCCCAGTATTGGTTAGAGCCCGGCATTTCCTGGGACAAGAATTCAGCATATGCGTGGAATCAGCACAATAGATACAAAGTCTATTCTTTATTCTTCGGTCCCTCTCCTCTAAAGTTAATTTGGAGCGACCTATCTCCATGGGTATCACCGGAGATGAAGCTGGGTGAAATTGAGGATTTGAGAGAAGAGGTGTTTTAACCGAAGTTACTTTTTCGGAATCATTCTCACGAAACCTCATGTCTACACGAAGGCAAAGGGAAATCAAATCATCCAAAGAGGAGGGTACTTCTTGTGAGGTCAGTGCGTTTTTAATTTTATCGGAAACCCCCTGCCAGAAGGCGGCGATCAGTGCCTCAGCGTTCCACTGAAGTTCAGAGGCTAGTATCCGAAATCGAATGACATACTGAGCCACAGTGCGAGATCCTTGGCGAAGACGGAGAATGCTGGATGCAGCGAAAATAACACGACCTGGTTCATCGAATACACTTCGGAACGTGGAAATAAATTTGGCACTATCCTGTAACAATGGATCGTTTCTTTCCCACAGAGGGGAAGCCCATGCGAGAGCTTGTCCAGAAAACAATGAAATAAGATAGGCCACTCTGGAACGATGGGTAGAAAAATTTTGAGGTTGGAGCTCAAAATGAACTGAGCATTGAGTAAGAAAACCCCTACATATTTTGGGGTCTCCATCATACTTTGACGGAGTAGGCAGGTGAAGCGTGGAAGCCGTAAACACCTGGGATGGCACTGGGGAAACGGAGGAAAGCACAGGAGCATCAACAGTAGTTGTGGCATCTTGCACAGACGTTCTTTGGGAGGCAGCAGGTTCAGCATTAGAAGGAAGTGTGGTCTTGATCTTTCCCTACTTTATCCTCCAAATTTTGATACTCCATTATATGCAGCACACGTTGTATTACAGTACTATTTTTTAAATACTGCTGGAACAGTTAACAATTTTTAATAGATTGCAGTATTAATGTTTTTGGACTGCAAGAACAGTGAACAATTTTTTATAGATTGCAGTATTAATGTTTCTGGACTGCAAGAACAGTGAACAATTTTTTATAGATTGCAGTATTAATGTTTCTGGACTGCAAGAATTTTGTTATACTTTTTTAAAAAAATATATATATTTTTTTTTAAAATGATGTTTGTATAATTTTTTTTTTTTTTTTTTTAATTTTTTTTTTAAGATGTTTTAATACTTTTAAAATAACTATGCAATTAGCAGAAAAAAGCACAGGACAAAAGCACCACTGTACTCAGCAGCACAGAGCACAGGACAAAAGCACCACTGAACTCAGCAAGGACAGAGCACTGGACTGATGCACCACTGGACTCAGCAAGGACAGAGCACTGGACTGATGCACCACTGGACTCAGCAAGGACAGAGCACTGGACACAAGGACAGAGCACCACTACCCTACACACCTCAGACGAAATGAAGATGGCGGCCGCAAGGTGAGTATTTATGACATCCGAGTCTCGCGAGATCCGGCGCGAGACTTGGATGTCATAGCCTCGGTTTGGATTAGTTTGGCGCCCGGAAGTTCCCGAACAGTGCGTTCGGGTAGGCTCGGATTAGCGAAATCCGAGCCCGCTCATCCTTAGTTAATATATGAAGATTTGGGTTACCTGAAGAATTTCTCCAGGTGAAACAAATCTGCAATGCAGTACTAAGGTCCAAATATACCAACGTCTTCAAATACACATGAAATATACACTTATCGTGTCTTCATATCTCCACCATACATTTTTTATTGCTAATCAATGGTTTTAAATTATAAATCTATTGTGACTGTCTCCAATAAGTTGTCTCTGTGTATTAAATATTGTATATAATGTGCTGTACTATAAAAGGAATAATGATATATGGGGCAGCACAGTGACCTAGTGGTTAGCACCTCTGCTTCACAGCACTGGGGTCATGAGTTCAATTCCTGACCATGGCCTTGTCTGTGTGGAGTTTGTATGTTCTCCCTGTGTTTGCGTGGGTTTCCTCCAGGCACTTTAGTTTCCTCCCACACTCCAAAAACATAATGGTAGGTCATAGTTGCCGAGGGGCCGAGACTGGAGGGCGGGAGGGGGCCAATCGCGTCATCTTGGCCCCGCCCCCCTGAACAGTAATTTGTGTCGCGGGGGCGGGGCCAAAATGACGCAATTGGCCTTGTCCCGCCCCCTCCCACCCTCCAAAATGGCATGATTCACCAAGAATCGCATCAATTGACGCGATTCTCGGTGAAATCCGGGATGCGAGAGAAATGCCATCTCCCCCGGGAGACTGACCCGAATTTCGGGAGTCTCCCGGACTTTCCGGGAGAGTTGGCAAGTATGTGGTAGGTTAAGTGGCTGCTATCAAAAAATTGACCCTAGTCACTGTCTGTCTCCCTCTCTGTCTGTGTGAGTGTGTGTATATATTAGGGAATTTAGACTTTAAACCCCAATGGGGCAGGGACTGATGTGAGTGAGTTCTCTGTTCAGCACTGCGTAATTAGTGGCACTATATAAATAAATAGATGATGATATATGATGTAGAGCAAGATGCCAGCCTTGTTGAAAAGTAAAGGTTCAGCCCACTTGACATCCCCACTCTCCTGTATTTACTGTATACATTTTATGCAATTAAGTGACAAAGTTTCATATGTGTTTAAAGCGTTGTAATTTTTCATGATAAAAATCAAACCATTGGTCACTACTTCTCCACTCTGGGAGAGACGGTTACAGCTCCCCAAGACATGACTGATTTACTGCACACGTTTAGGAATACCTTCTAAAAACCAGGGGATAAGCTGTCCATGTATATTTACTGGCTGGACAATTGGAGAAGAACGGAATGGTGCCCAGTAAAGTGAATGGGTTATAGACTCATGAACAGCTTCTTTGAGACACCGGTGGTGATGGATCCGGGGTATTCTTGCTGTGCTATCCCTCCCCAAGACCTAGATACATTTCCTAGACAGATAGCTGCACATTTCTTAGCAGCAGCCAAATCCCTCTTAGCTCTAAATTATAAGAACACCTCCCCAAGAGCCCCGCTGCCCCGTTTCTGTCTACGCTTAAAAAGCAGATTTGGCAAATAGCGGCCATGGAGGAGATAACTTACTACCTTCACAGTATAGGCCATATGTTTAATCAAGTATAGGTTCCCTGGCTGTTTGCTGAATGCAGATCTTCGTTTGTCTCCATCTCTGCTTCACCTCTCTCCCCGGCGACCCATGTGTTGTGATAGATTTATCATCTCCGAATCTTCTTCCTTATTTCTGTAAGGCTATGCCCATACTGCTCCACACTGATTTTTCGAACCACCCATCTCATTTGGAAGACTACCAGTGGCACTTCTCCAGATTTTCTTAAACAACACCATGTATACCAATGAGGTATTATTTTCCTGAGTGTGCTACTCAGAGAATTAAGGTTAGGACACCAGAGACGAGTAACAAGGCTGGTTTGCATTTAATGAAATGTGATCACTAACGTGTACGATCTATTTACATCAATGTCTTGTAAAAATCTGATTCGTGAACATTTGCTTGGGGTATAGAATACGTAAAACTTTTTTTTTTCCCATCAGATCCTCTTTACGTGATTATTTGCAGATTCTGAGAAGTGATTACAGAAAAAAGGTCCCTGTTTTTAATATTCTTTTAATAATAATCAGTAAAAAGCACACAAAAGAACCATCAGTTGTTATGGAATAAAAATCATAAGATTGGTTGAAACTGATGTTCTTCCTAAAACTTAGATTCCTACCCATATCCCGTTGGGCCCTGGTTCTCCATCATTACAATATAAGAACAGACCACGTTTTACTTTCTATTAGAGACATGACAAACTTTATTTTCAGACTTTTAACAAGTCACTAAGATAATTAAACAAGAAAGAAGCCAAATGTGGAGATTTGTGTGTAATTTGTACCTACATTCGGTTCTTTGCTGGGTGGATAAGTAGTGAGTGAGCGGTGTGTCAGACCAAACTATACTGCATCAGGGATGGGGCAAAAGAGTTGGTCCTGTGTAACTTCATGTACTTATTTTGTGAAGGATTAATTACGTATATATGCTGAAAGTTTAACAACAAAAAAAGAGGAAAGATTACTTGATTTTATAAATTTAACTAAACACATTAAGAATGTTCATGTATATAAAATGTACTTTATATATTAAATGAAGGCTGGAATTGTGGTCCTGGATAATATATGTAAAATATTGGTATGGTAATTATCTTGTCGTCTAATTGGACTAATAAATAAACAATATAGCTAATTTAATGATTGTAAAGCAGTAAATATGTTCTTGTAAGCTGTCTAAATTTAAAGGCTTTAAGACCTTACTAAATTAATTGCGCAGAAGATGGCATACTAATACATTAATAGGTTAAGATAACTTATATTCTTGCACATGAAAGACTTTATTGAAGAATTAAAGAAAAAAGAAACACAAATTCTTGGCGGGCTTTTTGACATCTGAAACGAGAAATCGTGAACCAATCAGTAAGAGTCTTAAACCATCCAATCATAGCGCACCGCTGTGTATATATAGATGTGTTTAACAGTTTCGTCTTTAATTCGTTACACACTTGTAATAGAACTATGGCCAGGACCAAGCAGACCGCCCGTAAATCTACCGGAGGGAAAGCTCCCCGCAAGCAGCTGGCAACTAAAGCTGCCCGGAAGAGCGCCCCAGCTACTGGTGGCGTGAAGAAGCCGCATCGTTACCGTCCCGGCACTGTTGCTCTCCGAGAGATCCGCCGCTACCAGAAATCCACTGAGCTGCTGATCCGCAAGTTGCCCTTCCAGCGTCTGGTGCGGGAGATCGCCCAGGACTTCAAGACCGACCTGCGCTTCCAGAGCTCGGCAGTCATGGCTCTGCAAGAGGCCAGCGAGGCTTACTTGGTGGGGCTCTTCGAGGACACCAACCTCTGCGCCATCCACGCCAAGAGGGTGACCATCATGCCCAAGGACATCCAGCTGGCCCGCAGAATCCGCGGGGAGAGGGCATAAGATAATCAGTACATCTACATACATAACACAAAGGCTCTTTTCAGAGCCACCAAATCCTTCTAAACGAGCTCAGGCATTATCTGTACATTACTTTGTAAGAGTCTATTGCATCCGCTGTTTACTGGCTTATGTGGTATCTAATGACAAATGTCATTCCTGCTTTCCTACTCCTTCACACCCTCTGTCTTCATTTCCCACTCCATCACCTCTTGTCTCGTTGCCTCTGTCCTGAAGTGCCATGAGCATATCATGATGTTGCATCGATGAGCAGAGGAGGTGACAAGGAACTGCAAAGACAAGTAGAGAAGAACAATTTGAAAAAGAAAAAGAGAAGCAGAGAAGAGAAGAGCTTATAAGTAAAGTACTGCAGAGGGGAATGGGTGTTAGAAAACACGGGGCCAAATCTATGTGTGTGTGTGTGTGTATGTGTGTGTGTGTGTGAAATATGTACATATTAAACAGGCATACTTTTAGTAGTTTGGCTAGTTGGAGGGAAGGGGGCTTACTTATTAAATGTAAACACTATTATTTTAATATTGGGCTGCTTGGGCAGAAGAAGGCCTACATTTTAAACACGTGTACCATTAATTTGTCATCGTCCTAGTTGGGGTTAGGGTGGCCTAGTGTTTATTCATTGGTCTACTTTCCAGAAAGTGAATAGTAATTAGCTCTTTTCCAAACAGGGCCCTACATTCCAGGATCCAGGACAAGCAACAACATGTCTGAATACACCATCAACAGCACCTGGTAGACAAAGCAACAACAAAGCTACAACAACAGGTTGCCTAGCTTTTGTAAAGGGTTAGGTGCTAGTGCTGGGATGCAGCGTCTAGTCATTCCAAAATACGGGGTGGACATGAGAGCGGAAGGCATTTGATCTTCTTAAACTAGACAAGATTTTATTCCATTATTTTTGTTCAATAATTAGGAATCTGCATTAATTGCAAAAGGCCAAAATCACACAGCTAAAAGGATGTTACTGAATATTTTGTAGTCCTACTGTTCCAAGTATGCACAGTAATCCTTCAGATAAGGCAATCAGGATGTCCTTTAGTATATATGTTCATAATATATGCTGAGGAAGGAATAGCCAGCAATTTAATATCAAACAGCGTTTAGAGGCAATTACTAAGTGAATGGTAAAGATCTGAGGGGCATTTGGGGTGGTCCGAATCCCATGGCTCCATGGTTAACCACAGCATCCACCAGTCACTAGGAGGGGGGCTGCCTTTCCATTGGCAGCCCTGTACACATGTATTATAATATTGTTCAACATAGGTAACGCAAGAAGAGTATAGTTTAGCATATAATTAACAATAACATATTTACACCTCACTTCCCTAATCCCTGAGAACTCCTGCTTCCCTTGCAGCCAGATGTGTGTGGTGATTCATCACCACACACAAATGGATGATGTTTGTTGGCCAGGCGTCCTAATGTCATCATCCCTGGCCAGAAGTCTGCACTGTGTATGTGCCAATTTGAGTCGTCAACATAGTGGGGTGTCCTGTGGCAAGTCTGTCCATATATTAGTGCACATGCTGGATCGGCGTGTGTACTGGCTGAAAGAAACGATGCCCCATGCGATGACCTCATCGCAGGAGGAGAATGTCTCCATTAAGAGCAGTAGCTACTTTACAAAGACTAACTTAAAATATGCATTCATAGATTCTTCAGAAAATTCTTCAAGCACAGAAAATTATGACCTTTTATAAAATGTGATCTCTGTTTCAGAGCTAACTTTAATAATCGTCTCTCAGCAGATGAGCAGTAAGACTGAAGATTAGTCTGATGATTAATATTTTCTACGTATAAAAGCATATGTTTAAAAGAGGATTAGGGAAACATCACAGGTCAGCGGCACTATTACTTCTCAACACGATCGGTATACTCGAGTTTTTGCGCAGTTTGTTGTGCTATGAGCTATGTTTGTATAGCTGCTATAGAAAAAATATTTACAACTGAGTAGATAGCGTTTTTAAAGCGTTGATGCTTTGTGTAATCTAAAGAGCATACAAATAAAATTTGTGTAAATAAGATACTTTAAATAGTGCATTCATAATCAAGGATGCCCATTCACATTTTAAGCTTAGATAAAGAAGCAAATGATATGGCTAAAAAATTGTTTTATAATTTGTTTTGAGAGATCTAATTCAACTTTAAACTTTAGACATGTTTAATTTCCCCTTGATCACAGGTGGTGAAGTGATGGCATTGAGTAACGTATAAATGAGTATGCCAACCTGTGAGCTTATTGTAGTGGCAGTGTAGGGTTTGAGTACCCACTGTGGTGCCCAGGAAAAAACTCCTTCTGGATGGGGTCCTTTCCTAGCATTCGGGATCAGAGAAGTTTACTTTCAATATGCATGTCATCATTCCCATTTCACTATAACCGAGATGAGAGGTGTAGAAAGGGAGATTTAACTGTTGAGAGCTCAGAGTGAACTTGAGGTCCGAGAGGGAAGTTCTGGAACTGAGCGATGGTGAGAGATAAATGGGACACTGCTGTGTGCGAGAGCTGGACAGGTGTAGCCAAGCCAAGTCCTGTCAGCCTGGCTTGTCAGGAAGTCAAGTGTCAAGAGCATGGATGTGATTTTGGTAGCAGAGAAGACAGAAGACCGAGACAGAGTAGTCCCAATCAGCAAGAGTGTCAGTTCTGGAGTTGACTCTAGGTGTGACATTTGCATTTGGAATCTGTTGCTGTTGACTCTCAATATGAGATCCAAAGAGCTGTCACTATCAGTGAAACAAGCCATCATTAGGCTGAAAAATCAAAACAAACCCATCAGACAGATAGCAAAAACATTAGGTGTGACCAAATCAACTGTTTGGATCATTCTTAAAAAGAAAGAACGCACCGGAGAGCTCAGCAACACCAAAAGACCCGGAAGACCACAGAAAACAACTGTGGTGGATGACAAAAGAATTTTTTCATTGAAAATGATGGGAGCCCAAATAGGTTGATTGTGGAGAAGTAAGATATAGAGTGGTAACTAATATAACTAATAATATAATACTATAACTATAATTAATCATGTCAGTGACAGAATATAGTTAAAGAAAGGGTGTGTGGGTTAGTAGTATATAGGGTTACATTGGGGGATACCAGTGTGTTCAGGTTACAGGATGTAAAGATGTACAGAACCTATTACTAGCAGGGGCACAGTACTGTCAGCTGGTAGCGTAACAAAGTCTAGTACTAGATTCCAAGGTGTGGTATTGTGTAATTCTGCAAGTGTGGCAGGTGTCAGAGATATTGACAAGTTAACAGTCACACTTCCTTGTTCTGTTAGTGATTGACAGGTTGAGATGGCAGGTGTGTACTAGTAACTGGCAGGTTCCCGGTTATCCCATTGAGGATGGGGGCACTTACCAGCCGGCAGCACGCAGGAGTTGAAGAGGTGGATATGATGTCTAATTCCATCTACAGATACCCACCCAAGACCGGTGAGTTCCAGAGGAGAGATGTGATGCTGAGTGCTAGACGGGCCTTAGTAGATAATGCAGGATCAGTGGTATCAAGTACCAAAGTAACATTCCATGTATTTGTCTTGATTCCGTAGTCTCTCTCTCTCTCTCTCTCTCTCTAATTTTGGCAGTCTAACACCCTGTCTCCCTAACACCCTTTCCTATGTGTCATTGTAATTGCGTTTCAAGACGTGACAGGCATTGGTGGTGTGGCACTGTCGGCGAATTGTGTCATTGTTGCCCCGCCCCCTAATTTGTCTTTCTAAGCCTATAACAGCAGTGGATGGGGCCACAATGACGCGGAAGTTGCATCATAAGCCCACCCCCGCCACTCAACTAAAGACATTGCCAGTAACCAGGAGGTTTGCCTGCTTTTCCGGGACTCCCAGGAGTTCAAGGAGTCTCCTGGACATTCCGGGAGAGTGGGCAACTATGATGCAGTTTGTCATCTGTTAGTAATAAACCTTTCTGGCATTGCTATTGCATCCCAGTCTGAACTTTATTTACACAGGACTCCTCTTTAATATGTGACAACCAATTAGAACTCAGTAAAATGTTCCAAGCCTCACCTTCAATATATAAAGTCAGAGTTATTAGAATGCACATTCGTAAGTTTGGCATATTCCGACATACATGATACCAATATCTAAAAGTAGTGGAATGGAAACAAAGATAAATGGTAATCAGTGAAGAACTCTAGTTAAAACTATTGTTCTATATGTTTACAGATTAATTGTTTTTTGATGACTACAGCACTTGCAGTGCTACAGTACAGTGTGTTGATAACTCGGGGCCTGATTCATCAAGGTACGCAAACGCATACGCATCTGTGTTTCATACTTTGAGTGACACAAACCGTTATATTTGCGTTGGCGTTTGAGATTGAGTTGACTTTGAGTGCCGTATCTGCTCTGTTTGCGCTGCGTATGTGGTGTTTTACGTAGCTCAAGTCCCGTTTAGCAGATGCATATGCGTTTGCGTACCTTGATGAATCAGGCCCTCTATTTGGGCAGTTACCACCATCCACGTCAGCAATCCAATTGTCATCAAATTAAGAATAAAATACACCAAGAGCTTTATTTTCATTTAAATCCCCAGGCTGGTGCTGGCAGAGGTACACCACAGTTCTACAACTCAGTTAATCGGCTTCTGACAAAATTAACACTATACAAATAAATAATAATAAATAGTTATAATAATTATAATCATAGGCAGATAAGGAATAGCTAATTTGAACTTGTTTATATTATGGAAGTGTTATGAAATTTGGGAGCCAAAGGAACATCCGCATTATTGCAGGAAAATAATTTGGTGTTTATAAATAACATACTTATAAATTTGAAATGCAGAATAAAGTTAATCTTCAATGTATATTTTATTTTTTTCTATTCCATTAAATTGTAAATATGTAATGAAATGACAATAAAGCAGTTGTTTAAAAAAGCGTAACAACGATAACACTAAATAAGAATAATAAACTTACATATTGAAATATTATTATTATTGAGAATGCTTGCAGACAAATAATGATAGATTCACTGAGATTATTCTATAGCTGAGCCTGTCACATATCTATATATGTATTTTCCAAACAGAAGTCATCATGTTTTTTTTCATGGATTTGATTCTGCAGGCTATTCCCTGTAGACATATTTGATTAGACACTGGGTTCATATTTAGAAAATATGCTTAATCACTTCGATTCTCATTACCCTAATCATTTGTAATCTGTCTTCCTCTTACCTGAGCATGGCATAAACTCGTGTCTTTGCAAAATGGCTTCTAAGGAAAAACTCGGAGCACCTTTATGCAACATGCATTTTAAAGATGATTTTGGCAGTTGGTTTAGTGTATGCTTCAAAACTACTCAGGCAGTGGGACCTTTGGGACGCAACGCTTTGCATCTGACTGTCTTGTTAGATCACTGTAGACTTTCAGATATTCACTTCCAATTGCATTCTATCTATAATTTTTGAATTTAATTGTTTGGCATAAATGTGTCTGCCACTGAAATATGTGAACATTGTAAGAGATTTATTTAAAATATCCCTCTGGTTATACAAGACATTTTCTGATGAAAAAACATGTCGATATTATACATTTCAGAAATGCTCAGTATAAAATCTTGCTAGTATTTACACAGCGTAGTCATAAAGAAATATATATATATATATATATATATATATATATATAAACTAGTCACATACATCACATGTTAGAATTATATAATATCTTTGTGTATTTAATAGCGTCATTTATTGTTGCTAGGCAGTCTAAATGGTGATCTATGATGCCAGATAAATACTAAACTTTTTTTTGTTACAATGTTTAAGTTTCCGGAAAAAAAAAATCAGCAATTTTTTTTAGGTTTTTGGGGTTTTTTGCAAGCAACGACATATACAATCATATGTTTAAATAACATATTTATAGGAGATAAGAAATAATGCAAAATGAGCAAATATATTTCCCTTTTTGTATATTCTTAATTAAGAATGAGCAAAAAAATCTGCCAAGGTTGGATATTTGATGAATTTTGTCCCATTCAAGGTTCAGAAACGAGAAGGGGGGCAACATGTGGTGGAGGAGAGGGAGGACAGCGGTGGTGGAGAAGAGGGGGGGGGCAGCAATGTGGATGAGAAGAGGGGGCCAGTATGTGGTGGAGGAGAGGGGACAGCATGTGGTGGAGGAGAGGGGGGTAGCAATGTGCATGAGGAGAAGGGGGCAGAGTGTGACGAGGAGGGGGGACAGCGTGTGGTGGAGGAGAGTGAGGCAGCAATGTGGTAGAGGAGAGGGGGGCAGCGTGTGGTGGAGGAGAGGGAGGACAGCGGTGGTGGAGGAGAGGGGGGGCAGCAATGTGGATGAGAAGAGGGGGCCAGTATGTGGTGGAGGAGAGGGGGCAGCATGTGGTAGAGGAGAGGGGGGCAGCGTGTGGTGGAGGAGAGGGGGGACAGCGGTAGTGGAGAAGAGGGGGTACAGCAATGTGGATGAGAAGAGGGGGCCAGTATGTGGTGGAGGAGAGGGGGCAGCATGTGGTAGAGGAGAGGGGGCAGCGTGTGGTGGAGGAGAGGGGGTAGCAATCTGGATGAGGAGAGGGGGGCAGAGTGTGATGGAGGAGAAGGGGGGCAGCAATGTAGATGAGGAGAGGGGGCAGTGTGTGATGGAGGAGAAGGAGACAGCGTGTGGTGGAGGAGAGGGTGGCACCAATGTGGATGAGGAAAGGGGGCAGTGTGTGATGAAGGAGAGTGGGGCAGCGTGTGATGCAGGGGGCACAACCAAACTAATTTGCCAAAAATTTAAAATCTTATTACAAAGAATACATATTCTTCATTTATATTATTCATAAAGCAATTCATGTTTGCTGTTTAAAGTATTTATTTGTATTACTCTCTTTATTGAAGTGTTTTATATGATTTGTATTAAAAGATAAAGCATTATTGAATGAACAAATAATTTATAAGATTGGAGGGCGCAAATTTATTTTTTGCAGGGGGCACCCAACATGCTAGCAACAGCTCTGACGAAAGGCAAGTTATAGGATCTGAAAGACTTACAACGATACATGCATCCTAGATGTATTTTGCACAGTTCCATTTATTAGCTTGAATGCTAAGTAGACTGCTTAACCTGAATAAAACAAGTTCAGGCACTCATAGATATTATACCATAGAAAGCATGCTGTTTTATTTGCTCATGACTCAAACATGCATGAGTTCATGTGCATCTGTATTTTGAAACTAGGGGGCGGTTTTGGTAAATTAAAGTGACCCTGGAAAATATTCTGAAGGTGGTCTCATGTGGTTAATGTGACCAAAATATCAATAGATGGGATCAAATCACAATATAAACAGGAGAAGACCTGTTGGCGTGGGTGCTGCCATACTTCCATGTGGGAGGAACCAGCAAGCAAGGGGTTAAGCTATCACTTTAGACAGTGTTAGGTTGTCCTTAAACCACTTCCCCTTAAAACATACAGGCAACGCTGTGTGCAAGACTAGTAAATGCATGTGACACCCTGTTCAAGCAGAGCAGTGTGAAGAGGGATTTATCTCCTGACTTTTCCTATAGTCAGAACAAAGGGCACCACACCGTCCTACTGCAATTGAGACAGTTGGCAGACAGCCTCTCTCTTACCTGTTCTCACAGCCACACTACCTGCTGGTGTCTCAAATTCATCTGAAGTCTACCAGACCACGGCTCCAGGTCTCTCCCCTTAAAAAAAAAAGCCTTAAGTCCCCACATGATCTGTCGGTCTATCGGGAGAACTCCTGGTGAGGGCTATGGCCAATTTGTCACTGGTTCAAACGCACGCATTAAGTTCCAGAACTGAGCCAAAACCTTTGTGCACAATTCTATGTAAATTTGTATGTGCTATATAAAAGTGAATAAATAAATTAAATATGCTGAGATTATTATTGTGAGTTATTAAATGTTTTTGTTTTTTTTAAAGCTTTTGGATCATGTAATAATTACTATTTGCTTGTATTGTTTTCAATCATAAAGCACAGGCAAGGTATGAAGCTGAGTAGTGTTACATATTACCCTTCTGAGAGCTCAGAAAAAGAAGAGGTAATACGACTCACAATAGGTGACTAGTGTATGTGTTGGTATATTTGTGTGACTAGTATACTACAGAATGTGTTTAAGTTCTGGCCTAGGATATTAGGGCTCATGTCTTCAGGCAGCTAAAAGATATTGGAGACATATAGTGAGAATTGGTATGGCAATATGTTAGGTATTTAGATTATGGGACTTGAAGATTAATTCCTAGAGGTGATTTATTCAGGATATCAGATCCAGATTTCACATTCTTGTAGGCTTTACAATTAGGTTTTACTCTGCTCTAGTAACTCTGCATCCATCTAGTCTCTACTTGCAAAACGTCTGTTCCAGACCCAGCTTTTACCTAACAACTCTCTATTTGCTAAAAGTGTGTATCAGACTTGGCAAGCCTCTATTCTCTTCTTGTTAAATTTGTGAACCAAACCTGCATCTCATTATTCTCAAATTGTCTATTGTGGTTAGACTATGCTTTTGTATATTGCTTTGCATCTATTAATCTATTGGACTTCAGCTAAACATATTAATTTTATTATTATTATTAGTGTTGCTTCATAAGATGCTACAGTGCTCCAAAGCATTGATAGAGTAAAAACAAAGAATACATAAAGCACAACATACAAGGTAGACAAATAAAAATGCAGATATGAAAATCAAGGGTATGGAGGTGGCATGTGGATAACACTTGGAGATGTCTACACTTTAGATCAGCTCCCTGCTTAACCTCTGACATAATCATCTTCCCACAAATACAAAACATCTATTTATGAAGCAAGTGGGAAAGTATTGCTGTAGTGCAGAGGAGTGCCAATGGATAGCATTCCTTCCTCACAGCACTGAGGATGTGAGTTCAAATCCCGACCATGACCTTATCTGTATGAATTTTGTATGTTCCCCCTGTGTTTGTGTGTGTGTATGTTTTCTCCAACAATCTAAAAACATACTGGTAGGTCAGTCAGCAGTAGGCAAAATTAACCCTAGTGTGTGTTAGGGAATTTAGAATGTTGTTCCAATAGGGGAGGGATTGTTGTAAAGGACCAATACTCTATGTACAGCACTGTGTAATTGTTGGCACTAAATAAATAAATAAATAAAAAATAATACTAATCACATCAAGGACAAGATTGTTTAGAATATCTACTCCATCTCAGTTCAGTTGCTGGATCCATTGAGTTTAAATTCCAATGCTATCACCTTTTATTGATCTCTTTTTTTTGGTGATCTCCACTGCTTCGTTGGTGACTACAGCTGAACCTGGGGAACAACTCTCCTGGCTCTATTTACTGCAATCATGACACTAAAGAAAAACACCAGGTTACACAAAATTACTCCAGATGGATAAACACAAGTATTTATGTGCAGGTCAAAAGCCTCTTCTAGAACCAGCAAAAGAAAGACACTCAGTTATGATACATGGTGGAGGACAATTATGGAAGCCAGCTGATACAAAATGGAGCAAGTGTCAAAATGGAAAATTGGGACAGTAGTGAGGATTTGCTAGTGTGATCGAGTAGTATAGGTGAGGTAAATAGGTTCTAATAATGAAATGGGTTTCAAAGAGTGTTTAAAGATTAAAGATTTAAATGCTGGTGAAGAGCCTGATTGGGTGTTGTAAGGAATTCTATCTTTGGGTTGCAACACCTGAGAATACTTTTAGGTGTGAGTGAGTGGTGATTATCAAGTGAAGCACAGATCAGAGGTAGATTTAAGAGGGTGTGAGTGAAAGTATTTTGAGATGAGCTGTAGGAAGGAGAGCAGTTGTTGAGGATGTTGTAGGTGAATTGGGTTCTTGAGGATATGAGGAGGCAGTGAATGGATTTGCAAAATGATGCAGCGGATGTCTAGCTGCCAGAATGGAAGGTCAGTCTTGCTGCAGAATTTAGAATGGATTGAAGCAGGAGAGAATGGATAAGGGTTTTATTTGCATTTTGGGTAAGGAAGGGTATATGATAGCAATATTTGGAATATGAGGTCACAGGACTGGGAGAAAAACTGAATATGACAGACATGGCAGAGTCAAGGCTTAAATCAATTTAGTGGGCTTGGGAAATTGTAGTATTGTTGGCGGTGATGGAATTTTGAGTTCAGATGGTGACTCTGGGAGGTTAGAATATTATAATATTAATATTATATATTATATGCTCTGTTTTGAGATGTGGAGCTTTAGGTAGTACTGGGACATCCATGTGGATGTAGCAAAGAGACAGTTGGTAAAACAAGATAGTTAATATAGTAAGTAATAGTAAAGAAGGGGAGTGTTCCCGGCAAGAGAGAAAGGTCAGCATAGATGAGGTGTTGTCAGCATAGAGAAGGTGCTTGAGACCAAATGAGCGAATAAGTTCACCTAGAGAAGGTGTGTGAGTAGGAAGACAAGCAGAAGTATAAGAAAGAGATAGTGAGAGGAAAGAGAAGGATGTAGAGATGCTTATGTATTTTAATAGGTAGGAAGTGATAAATAGGAAAAATATCTTCCACCATGATCACAACTTGATCTTAACCACTTTTGAGCATTAATTGTCCACTTCCTACCTATTAAAATACATAAGCATCTCTACATCCTTCTCTTTCCTCTCACATAGTATACATCACGCTGAAGGTTCCACCATATTGTGCATGCATCAGGTGTGAATGGTATATTCATAGAGATTCAGTTCTCCTCTGTTTTGTTCACATAATCAACTTGGTGCTACCAAGCTTTTTAAAAAATGACAGGGACATGCAGAAGATGCTGGTGGGGGTCCAAGCAGAGGAGAACTTCAGTAACTCCTCTGACTTGGGTGTCGAAGACACTCCTCAGAGTTCAAAGTGCTGCGTTGTGTTTGTTGAAGCTGTATTATCAGACGTAGTGGCTGGGGAGAGCTGCTAGGGATTGTAGCACCCAGCTCCCAAAGTCTGAAGAATTTCAGACTTGACACTGTGAGTACCCTGGGTTAAAGAAAATATAGTGACTCACAATGGGAAGGAGATCCTCAGTAGGAGAAAAACACAATGTGTTTTTACCTTATGGCTGCCCAGGAAGTTTTATGCTACGAAATTTTGGAAATGAGAGTGTGCAGTACTTGGAAAAGTGGAATAAAAAATTTCCAGGTATCCCTTTGACCGGTACCTTTGATAGAAATTTGTTGATAGAGTTGATGAAACATGTGGGTAAGTCAGAACCAGAAAAAAGAGCATATAGTCAGTGGGTTATGGAGGCCACTTTATTCAGCACAGCTTTTTCTATGGCGTTTCACGGAGCATTTAGAATTAGCGAACTTGTGGCTAAATCGAGAGTTTCCCTAGGTACAGCCCTTTTGGGAAAATATACTTTAGTTGCTAGTACGCAGGTCTCCATAAAAATTGCACGATCCAAAACGGATCAGTTTAGTAGGGGTACTCTCACTTTTGAAAAATGGTTGTGATGCTGATCATTTCCTCAGAAATCATTCAACAGATGTTAATTTAACATTTCATAGTGGTTACTGGACTCAACTTCATCGCCTTTATGTACCTAAGTCAATACAAGTAGAAGAATTAAAATTAGTCCATAAATCCAAACCTGCTGGACATTTAGGAGTATATAAGACTCAAGAATTATTCCTTCTGGTGGCCAAATTTTTAAAGATATTTCAAAAGATATGTTTCATCATGCCTGACATGTGCGTGAAACAAGACTCCACGCAACTCCTCTCTCTCTGGGTCCACACTCCCCACAAGTGGTGGGCTCTGACATCACTGCCATGCCTCTCCTCTCTCTCTGGGTCCACACTCCCCACAAGTTGTGGGCTCTGACGTCACTCCCATGCCTCGCCTCTCTCTCTCTCTGGGTCCACACTCCCCACAAGTGGTGGCATCCAGACATCGAAGTTATGCACTCACAATCAGGTTTTTGCAACAAAACTTACATTTTAAGTGAGAGGATCAAAGCAAAACAAAACAAAAAAAGTGTTTAAGCACCAACTCGCAATTCATGTAAAAGGTGCAAACACTATATTTAAAAAAGTCTCTAATCTGCCTCCTTTAAACACACAGTTCACCTCATTCCAATTAGGCTTCGTCACTGGATTCCGCAAACATCAAGGAACTATTAGTACATAGTACTGTAAATTGTGAAGTTTTATATACAAGCCAAAATTGATAAGAACATACAAGCTCCGGGCAAATTAAAGGTGAGGAACCAGAACTCCAATAATACAGCAGCCAAATTTCCACATTTACTGGTGAAATCTTCCACTATAAACTGCAGTAGTGATCATGTCATTTATTTAATTAATGGAATGATCCTGGGGATTCCAATATATAGGACACGAAACTCAAATTTTAAAGAAATAGGAACAATAAACACAGACATAGTCAGCACTGGTTACCAACTGCACAGTGTATCAAGACTTTGTAATATTATGCACAATAGTCATTTTGATTATCTTGTTGATACTACATTAGAAAACATCTCTCGCTAAAAAAGAAAAGGGTTTTCAGAGAGTGTCCAAAGATTTGATGGCTGTTGGAAAGCTTGATTGGGCGTGGTAGAGAATTCCATAAGTGGGGAGCAGCACTGGAGAAGTCTTGAGGGCTTTGTAGGTAGGGGAAGTAATTTGAATTGGATTCTGGAGGACAAAGGGAGCCAGTGTAGGGATTTTTAAAGTGGTGAAACAGATGTGGAATGGTGAGAGAGGAAGATCCATCTAGCAGCATTTAGGATGGATTGAAGTGGGCATACATGGGTGTTGGGAATTCTAGAAAGAAAAAGGTTGCCATAGTCGAGATGGGAGATGATGAGGGAATGGATAAGAGCTTTTGATAGCATGTTTTGTAAGAAAAAGGCATATTTTGGCAATGTTTCTAAGGTGGAGTCTACAGGACTAGGAGAGAGTCTGAATGTGAGGAATAAAACAAAGGGCATTGGCAATTGTGACACCAAGGCAGTGAGGGAGATTTGATGGGAGAAGGTGACTCTGGGAGGAGGGAAGATAAGTTCTGTTTTGAACATGTTGAAATTTAGGTAGCATTGGAACATCCAATTTGAGATAGCTGAAAGACAGTTGGTTATATGAGATAGGGAAGAGGTCATGGGAAGATATATAAATTTTGCTGTCACCAGCGTAGAAGTGGTATTGAAGGTCAAATAAGCTAATTATTTCCCCAAGAGAAGAGGAGTAAAGTGAAAAATGTAAATAGCTAAGAACAGAACCTTATGGGACCCCAACAGGTACTGGGAGTGGAAGGAAGGATGTGCCAGAGGTATAAACACTAAAGGAACAGTTAGATAGGTAGAAATTGAACCAGGAAACATTCTGTCATGAAGGCCAATAGAGTGAAGGGTGTGTAGGAGAAGATGATGTTCAAGCAGTAGAGAGGTCTGCCAAGCAGCACACCATTGTCAGTTAGTCAAACAGCAAGTCAATGTGTCTGTTAGCTCGAGTCACCAGGACCATGAAAGAGAATTCTGACAAATCCTATCAAGAGTATAACAAGGAGACATGCCGACCGAAGACCAAGTTTTGGGACCATTCCAGTTAGATGCATAGGAAACAAATCAGTGACTCCAACTCACTAAGTCTGGAACTTCTGGGCAGATAAGTGGCACCACCAACTGAAAGAGTTGAAATTGTGAAATATTAGTTATGGAGAAACTAAGTGAATATAATATTAATTGTAATTGACAGTTACATAGAACTTCTGTGGACATTACAAATCGACTTAGAAAATAACAAACCCTTTCACACAGTCCTCCGGTACATTGTCAGTCATCCCCTTGAACAGACTATTTGACACTTGATGAAAATCAAACTTCAAATCGCTGAATCTTAAGGTTAGAAAAAGGGCGGATTCCAGCAATATTTCAATGGTGGAGGTGACAGAATTGCAGGAGACTTGGGGATATATTTACTAAACTGCGGGTTTGAAAAAGTAGAGATGTTGCCTATAGCAGCCAATCAGATTCAATCTATTATTTATTTAGTACATTCTACAAAATCACAGCTAGAAGCTGATTGGTTGCTATAGGCAATATCTTCAAGTTTACAAACCTGCAGTTAAGTAAATATACCCCCCGATGTGAGGAGCAAAGCAGATGGCGGAGTCAAGGGTGACACTTAAGAAATAGGCTTGGGAATCTGAGGAAATTAAGGTGTTGCTGATGGTGAGAGAGATTTATAGGGAGGTTGTGACTCTGGGAGGAGAGAAGATTACAAGCTTGATATGTTAGATAATTGGCACCATCTGTGATGGTGATCTGTGTTTCTTCTTACTTTCCTCTTTCCTTCATGTTACACAATTGATAACTGAATTGTCGGTCCCAGTGAATCTTTTGAAGAACTGTGGGGAGACAGTATGTATTCTCCACAGGGACATGTTTCAGCATATGGAAATATTATTGTGAGTAACCCAGCAATCAATTTACTGACAGTCTTTAGATTTCCATTTTCACCAGGGGGTGGAGCTTCTTTTGTTTTGTTTTTTATCCACTAGTTCAAATTAAAAATTAAGATAGAATATCCCAAACTGACTATATGCCACGATTGCACGGCCATGTAGCACATTCAACCAGCAATGTCAAGCTGTGAATCTGATCTGTAAGCCACACCCTAGGACAGTAGTAAAAAATTGGACTGTGAAAAACACTTTGATATCATGTTGTAGAGTCCTTTCTTATGACAAATTCTGTTCCTTTTGGTGTAACTAGAAAGATGGGTCTCCACAGCAAAATTTTGAAGAGACGCTTCCCCTCCCTTACTTTACCAGTCTGCTCCACTGTGCTCTGTTCTACCTTTTCTGCTCAGAGAGCAGCAGTTTCTTAGGATAGGACTTTGGCAAATACTGGAGCTTTACAATATATCTAAATTTAGCAAAGTCCATAGCTCACTTACTGACCTGCATATTTGCCCTCATTGTGAGTAACAGAGTTAGGTTCCCTAGGTTATTTTTGTAAGCAGGCACCCTTGAGAAGTATAGTAACGACTCACAAGAAAGTTGGGACTAACTGTAAGTGAAAAGATTAGAAAAATTGAATAATGAAGCTGTCTGGAAGTGGACTATTCCCACTAGGTTTTGGGAGATGACAAATGAGAATCCATCATCATTTTGGGGTTCTTTCAGCTCAGGAAATCATGAGTGAAAGGAAGGAAACACTATGACACATATTTTTGTCAAGCTTTATCTTCAGTACATGATAGCAGAGGCAAGAGGAGGAGTGGGGATTATGCTGTTAAAGAGCATGCTGGGATGGTTAGCTTTCCAAAATTCCTCTACTCACTACATCATGTGACTGTGGTTGCCATGGCAGTCACACAATGTCACATCTCCAGATGGCATTTGCTTAGCTTTTCAATGGAGTCAGCGCCCCATTCCTATTTGCAACCTTGGCTATGTATGCTCAATAGCAACGCAGGGGTCAGATCCTCCATTTGCCATTAGCGTTAGGCTGCCAGTGGAGGCGTTTTTAGTTCGTTTGGGAGGAGGGTTTGACTTGCTCGCCAATGAACGGCAAAACATTTAGTCTTCCACCCCACTAATGATAATTAGACCTCTTAGTTAAAATAACATATTACTAATTACAGATTTGTAAGGAGGACTTGAAGGTGGTCAAAATGTGATAGACTTATAACTAGTATTTTCTACATTATTTATATTTAAAATTACATTTCTAATATATGACAGAATCCATGCTGTATCAATAGACATAAGGAGAAAGATGTTTTTAATCTTCTGACCGAAAAACATCATTGCCTTCAAAATCACTCTTCAATGTTTGACGATCTTAATATTTACATAAACTTGTGTACTTTTATTCTTTTTTTCTGCCAAATTTTGAGTAATCCCTCTTTGTGGAAATTCAATGTTTATTTACATTAAATCTCCAAATTATTAGCTTCAAATAAAAAGTTTAATATTATCTCTGTTACAATTAAAATCCCTGTTACCATTATTTATCAAATCTCAATTAGTTTTTAATGCCGTGGTTTATTTAAACACATACAATATCTAGTTCATGCAAGAAATTAAAATCTCGGTATCAATCTTATCATAAACATGGAGTTGAGAAGGCCACGAAAGAGGCCGAGAAAGTATTTTAAACACGTACTCGACAGACGTTTTTAATAAGAATTTAAACCCTCTTGCGTTTTTAATAAAACAAAACTATTTTCCAGAAAGAAAGATTGAACAATTTTAATAAATTATGTTTTGTGGCAACACTATTAAAGGAACTGATGCATTTACTGATACATAAATATACATTTGATGAAAAATGGTTTTAAAAAAAACCCCTCATACAATCATGTAATTGTGAACTGTTTTTTGTTCCTACATTAGTATTTATATAATGTGCACTTGTTTACAGCCTATTTGACCACCTCACAAATAGCAACAAATATGAGCTGAGTAAAGCTGGTTGGCTGAAAATGTTATTATTAAAATTATTATATCTATTTATTAGTTATTTGCAGTTGCATTACTGTCTGCTGCAGACTCCAGGCTCTGTCAATCCGAGTCTTAATGAAACTCATCAAATTTGTCAAAGTCAGCAGAACCTGAACTGCTCACCTCTTTTATGCATATTAGTGTAAAAGAAAGTCATAGCCTAGTATAGAACTGAGAATCTTTCTGTAATAATATACCACAAATTATAAAATATAAGCCACAGAAATGTATACTAAAATTTTGTTCAAACTGTGCACATATTAACATCATCAAGCAATTATCATGCATAACCTTAGCAGGCATTTGAATAGTTTTTATTACTTGCCTGTAGGAAATGTTGTTCCCAGTCATTAACTGTAATGGCAGAAATACAATTATTTCTTGATAATTAACTCCAATCATAATGTAGTATTATTTTTGGATGCATAATGTATTATTTTGTATGTTGTCATTCAGGTTGGCCACTTATTCATGTATGAAAGAATCACCAGCAGAAAGCAGAGAATATTTGGGATTTTATGCTTGAATTGAATCTTTGAATTCTTACTTTCTCTCATATTGAGTAAAGCTGTATGTATAATTCAGAACCTCTGAATACTTTAGAGACAAGTCGCAGACCATTAATAAACTAGATTGCACATTTTTATGCCTCATTTATTTATAAACAATCCTGACATTCAAGTTGGATATTGTATTCGCAAAGAACTTTGTGAGATGGTTTATAATATTAATGCATCACAGTTTTTTTAGAAATTGTACTGTGAGCAATTGTTTATCTACAAAGAATTGTGATCCACAATAGATGCAAAAATGGTAACTGACTTAACAACAAGGTTTGAGCAAAAGAAATGCAGTTTCCTTGAACCTGTCTATTGGACATAGGCTGTACCAATGAATTATTTTTTTGTTTTGATAAGAGGGCTTTGACAGAACCCTGCAAAATAGGAAAAGTTTATGTCGAACAAGTACAATAAGGGTGTTTTCATGTATTTGTGGCAGCGTTAATGTTGTGGGAGCTCGATCCCTCATCTGTGCTGCTAATGATGATTATTAGCAGGGTATTTTGCAGTATGTAAAAGAAGAAAAAATAAAGTTAGTACTGACTGGCGTTTTTTTTAGGATAAAAATGGGAATAAATAAATTTGATGCAAGCACCAGCTCTCATAGACTGGGCTGGTACTACAAGTTTTGGGTGGGGGGAGATAAATGTTTGTTATCCCGGAAAAGCCGCAGCCAGCACTAGGCAACGACAGGCTGGACTGGGCAAAATATAATTGGGAAACCCGCAGGGTGGGGTCCTCCTGTTATACTGTAATGCAGCCCAAGACTTTTTGTTTTTGATTCTACATTAAATGCCAATCATCAGCATCAACTTGATGATAATTACTGGTGTCTCTACCGCATCATAATACACTTACAGCATATCACATGCAGCAAACATATTTAACATAGTATGCGTAGTTGTAGTTATCTGAGCCACCCCAGTGTATATGTGGAATTGACACATTTTACGCCTCGTATTACGTAAAATGAGTCCAATTCTACAAGAGACCCTAAGTGGAATCAGAGAGCAACGTATATCTCATTCCTCACTATTCCAGTATTTTCTCTCTCTTGCTGAATACTGCGTGAAGGGTAATGAAGCGAAGCTGCAGCAACATTTTGCTGTGTAAGTGGAAATATCAGAGCTATAAAGTCCAGCAGCACAATCTTCATGTTCTGCTTCAGAATAACCATTTTGCAGAATTTACAGAGCTAGGATGACAGTGGTAAATTCATTCTGCCATGTGGTGTTACTAGAATACTTGATCTTGAATTTCGCCGTAGAAATGTGCAAAACGTTGCACCCAAATATGGAATGAGGCAAACATTACGCGGAACAGATTAATGTTGGAAACAGTTAATAAGATACATTTCTTTGTTTGTCATTAAGTAATAATCTATTGGGTCTCTACCAAAGACAGTTGACAAAAATATTTTTTCTTGCCAAATTTGTGCCAAATAACATTTATAGATCCCTCAGGCCACCTGTAAGGTTGCCTAAGGTAGCAGGCCAGGAAAGACCTAAGAGTTATAATGGAGTGCTGAACGAGCAGCAGTGCTTTATTGTAATTGTAATTATCATTATCAGACACTAGATGGAGACATACACTTTGAAATAGGTAAATTGGAATAACAACCTTTTCACAGCATAACAAAACCTATTGCATTGTTTGTATAGAAAATTTAAAAGAAAGACAAGTCAGGCTTCAGATGAGAGAGTGAAGACGGACACATGTGCATGTCCAAGTGAAAGTCTCTTAAAACCAATCTCTTTTTTAGAGCTTGCCTTATCCCTGATAACACTATTCACACTAATGCACCCTAACAACTGTCCCAATCTCCACTCTAAGCCACACTCGCTCCTCTTATTTCAGCTGTGCCCTCTTTCACTTAGAATGTAAGCCCCGCAATGGATTGTGTAAAAGGAGAAATTGTCCAGTGGAGCCCTCATTGTACACAGTCTTGCTTGACACTACCTCTGCGTGTGATTCACTCTATTCCGGAGCAGCTCCCTTCACAGTATCATGACTACCGGGATGTTTTCTCCAAAAACGCTGCTGACACTCTACCACCGCACCGGGATTTTGACTGTGCCATTGAGCTCATTCCGGGCTCTAAGTTACCCAAGGGACGCTTGTACTCTCTCTCCGGTCCAGAGACCAAATCCATGCAAGAGTATATTGACGAAAACTTGGAGAAAGGCTTCATCAGGCCATCCAAGTCCCCAGTAGGAGCAGGGTGCTTCTTTGTGTCCAAGAAGGATGGCGGACTCAGACCCTGTATCGATTATCGAGGGCTCAACCTTATTACGGTTAAGAACACCTATCCTCTTCCCCTCATCTCCGTACTTTTTGATCAACTAAGAGGGGCAACTATCTTTACAAAAATTGATCTTCGTGATGCCTATAATCTCATACGTATTAGAGCAGGTGATGAGTGGAAGACGGCATTCAACACGCTCTCTGGCCACTACGAATATCTGGTCATGCCGTTTGGCCTTAGTAATGCTCCTGCTGTATTCCAGGATTTGATTAATGAGGTGTTACGTGAGTTCCTGGGACACTTTGTTGTTGTCTACTTAGATGACATCCTCATATATTCAAAATCATTGTCTGTGCACCAGGGTCATGTCAGACAAGTCCTACAGAAATTGCGGGAACATCACCTCTATGCTAAACTCGAGAAATGCGAGTTCGAGGTCCAGAGGGTATCCTTCTTGGGCTATATAATCTCCTCAGAAGGTTTCTCCATGGACCCAACCAAGGTCCAGGCAATCATGGATTGGGTACAACCAAATAACCTCAAGGCGGTCCAGAGATTCCTGGGATTCGCCAATTATTACAGGAGATTTATTGGCGGTTTCGCTGACATCGTGGCTCCTATCGTCACCTTGACCCGCAAAGGAGGTGATCCAGCTGTTTGGTCACAACAGGCAATAACTGCATTCAAAACCCTGAAGAAAGCTTTTGTGTCCGCTCAAGTCCTCAGACACCCGGACCCTAAGGTACCGTTTATTCTTGAGGTAGATGCCTCTGACGTCGGTGCTGGAGCCATCTTGTCACAAAAAGATCCTCAGACCCACCGCTTGCATCCATGTACTACTTTTCCCGTCAGTTCTCTTCAGCGGAAACCAACTATGACGTGGGAAACCAAGAATTGTTGGCAATTAAATGGGCCTTTGAGGAATGGCGACACTGGTTGGAAGGCGCTGCGCACCAGATATCCGTCATAACGGATCATAAGAATCTGCAGTATATACAGTCAGCCAAACGTCTGAACCCCCGACAGGCTCGTTGGTCGCTGTTCTTCACTTGGTTTAACTTTATTATCACCTATCGTCCTGGTTCTAAAAATATTCAAGCGGACGCCCTGTCCAGAAGTTTCCTGGCACATCATGCTCCGATCACTAGCCCAGAACCTATTGTTCCTGTGTCTATAATCCATGCCGGATTAACTCAAGATTTGAGCTGTACCTTACAAAGGTTCCAGAGGTTGGCTCCTGATAATACTGCGGTAGGATGCTTGCTTGTTCCTGTTCATCTAAGAAAGGCAGTCCTTACTGAAGCACACAATATTCAGTCTGCTGGACACCCTGGAGTCTTCAAAACATTGGAAATCCTTTCCCGTACTGTATGGTGGCCATCACTGTCTGCCGACGTCAAGAGTCACGTCTTGTCTTGTGAAGTTTGTGCCAGGAACAAAGTTCCCAGGACTCGCCCGGTAGGTCAGTTGGTTCCGTTGGCCGCTCCTGCAAAGCCTTGGACACATTTGTCCAAGGACTTTATCGTTGATTTACCACTTTCTGCGGGACACAATACCATTTGGGTCGTGGTAGACCGCTTCAGCAAAATGGCACATTTCATTCCACTAACCCGGCTTCCTACTGCTCGAGATCTAGCCATTCTCTTCATACAACATATTTTCCGTCTCCATGGACTTCCTTCTGATATCATTTCTGATCGTGGATCACAATTCATTGCACAATTCTGGAAATCCTTCTGTACCCTACTCGGAATTAAAATCAGCTTGTCATCCGCATACCACCCTCAGTCAAACGGGCAAACCGAAAGGGTTAACCAGGCCTTATAGCAATTTTTAAGATGCTACACATCAGAATTCCATGATAACTGGTCCTCCTTGTTACCCTGGGTGGAATTTGCTTGTAATAACTCGTGCGATTCATCCACCAAAGTCTCTCCGTTTTTTTGCAATTATGACTTTCACCCCAGATCCAACTCCTTATACTCACTCAAATCTGCTGGTATCCAGGAGATCCGCTCCACTGCCAGGGACCTCAGACTTATCTGGACGAAGGTACACACATCTTTGAGACGAGCTTCATTTGCTGCAAAAAAAAATTCTGACCGCCACCGTACCATCTGCTCTCTCAAGGTGGGTCAGAAGGTATGGCTGTCTACAAAAAATATCAGGCTCAGACAGCCTTGCAAAAAGTTGGGCCCTAAGTTCATTGGGCCATTCTCCATTATCAAGAAGGTTAATTCCGTAGCATTCAGGTTAAAAATTCCGGTTTCGTTAAGGATCCCCAACACATTTCATTGCTCATTGTTGAAGCCGGTACTATATCCTAGCCAAACCCAGTCTTCAAGTGTGCTTGGGGGGAAATTCAAACAAACCACTAAGATACGTGGTCCAAAGGATCCTGGATTCTAAAAAAGTACAAGGGCAGGTGCACTTCCTGGTGCAATGGAGGAACCGCGGATTAGAAGAGCGCGGTCTTGGGTTCCGCGCAGACAACTCCATGCCCCAAAAAAACTGAAGGAGTTCTTAAAAAGATTCCCTAGAAAACCGGGATGTCGGGGTGCCTTGACCCCTCCTCAAGGGGGGGTACTGTTACAAGCCGCGGCGGTGCCCAGCCGCCGCGACTCTCCTACCTCCGTCCCGGCCGTCGCTATGGCGACCGGGACGTCACTTCCGGGGGCTTGCCTGCCGTTGCCGTGGCAACGGATAGAAGCTCCTCTCTCCAGTGCCACGTCCCAGCGTTGCAGGGCAGCCGGGCACGTGCGCAACAACGGGACAAGCCTGCGGGCTAATTTGGCCACTTAATGTAATTAGAGAGCTGGGCTCTCATTGGTCTGCTTCAGTATTTAGGGCAATGAGGTCTGCTGCCTCATTGCCGGTTATAGCTTGATAGTCTGCTGACCTGCTCGTTCCTGTTCCTGTTCCTGTCTGTTGTATTCTGCTGACCTCTCGTGTATGACCCTTGGCTTTGGATTTGGACTTCGCTTGTGTATCCCGTGACCCTGACCTTTGGCCTGTCTACTGTTTCTCGTGTTTGCCTGTGACCCTTGACCCCAGCCTGTTAAACTGGACTTGCTACCTGCTGCCGGCCCTTGACCTCTGCGTGGACCTCACTCCGCTTGCCTGGGTTCTCCCCAGCCGGTACACACCTCACGACCCTCTGTCAGTCTGCAGCCCAGTCTGTCCCCACCATCAGGGGCTCCAGTGAACACCTGATTGGCAGAGTAGACTCCGAGTTGTGTTGTGCCGGCTGGAGGGGTTCCTAACACAAACACACTATGACTGATGGAAAAATTCTAATTCCATATTTGAATTCCGAATTTAAAATTGCACTAGAGTTAGTATTCAGTTTTCTTGAATAAAAAATCATGTTGACCAGTGCAATCGACTGAAAACCCTGTAGTGTGTACCCAGCCTTAGTTAAAAACATTTCTCACTGGCAGGACACAGAAAGTGTCATCAGGTAATATTTGTCTACACCAGTACCTCTGCAACAGGGCTTTATTCTATCATCCATGCTATTTCAGTATAAATGCTACAAATGGGTTGCAGTAACTCGACTATTGCTATTAAGGACTGCATCCCGGCTGTTGCCCTGACAGCCTGGACATCACTTCCAGATTCCACGTCTCCCTCACCGCCGCAGCCAGCTAAAATGACATCCGGACACATGTGCGCCTCAGATACCTAATTTATCTCAGCCTGAGGAAGCTGATTATTTCTCCTGTGTGCCTTCTCTCTGATTGGCTAATCCACGTATTTAAGGCAGGGAGAGATTATCCTCCCTGCCGGTTATAGCTTTCACTGTGCTGTATAAATTGCTGACTAGCTTTCCTGTTCCTGTGCATACTCTGCTATCCTTGACCTAATTACCTTTTGTGACCTTTTCCCTTGTTTCTTGGACCTTGCTTGAACTCCTGTGCCCCTTGACCTCTGCCTGTTTCTTGGAATTCCCATGTCTGCTACCTGACCTGACCTTTGATCTGTTCCTCGGCTTTCCTGCTCACTACTGACCCACAACCTTTGGCCTGTTCCTGGTACCTGCCTCCAGTATTCCAGTTTCTTCCACCCTGCGCTACGGTTATCCTGATAAGCTTCTACTACCTTAGAGTTTAAGTCCTGGGGCATCAGAGTACCTCTAATAATATCAGTGCTATGGGTAAAGCACTGCTAAAGGTGAAGACTTCTATTAGTCTGATTCTAAAAGCTTACCTAATAGGCGTAATCTTAACAATAATCAGGCATTATGACCTGGACTATCACTGATATGCAGGTGATACTCAAGTACGCTCCTGGTACAAATAACCCAATACCAATCTTCAATGGCTGTCTAGCTAAGCTCCAGGAGAGGACGAGCTGTATTTGAATCCTGATAAGCTTATCATAAAATGACAAGACAGCAACTGGGTCATCCAACTGGACCATAGTGTACATGATGCAACGAGGGGGGAGACTGAACTAACATCATGTAGGTCACATGGTAATATTATATGGATTGTGCCTGATTCATACAAATGTACAATTTCCTAAAGTTTGCACTGCAAAAGAAAACACAAGGGAATGGCTGTCACTGTGCGGCAGTGATTCTCCAATGATGTTATAGCTTTTCAGCTGTCCTGACAATCATGCATTGGTGAACCTCTATATTGAGACTTATTATAGAAGTTTATTATTAACTTTGTTAGAATTCTTGGGCATCAAGGATTTTTGGTCCTATTTTTAGGTCCAAGCATCTTATAAAATGTAGATATATAAAAGGTATCTTGGGTCATTCACAGATGATTAAAAAAAAAAATGCAAAAAGTCACAGTAGTTGCTGGGTAACATCAAAAATACACAAAAAAACCTACAACACATTGAACATCTAGCAAACTGCTCCTTTCCTGTGTGCTTGGTGACTGGTAGCGAGACCATGCCCAGCTGAGGCAGGGAGCCGTATACCCACCCCAGGCCGCATGGTTTCCAGCGGAAACAATACAAGGATTACAAGCCTAGAAAGCAATTGTCTAAAACATGAATGGGTCAAAAGATTTGATAGATAAACAGCTTTTAGAGCAAACAAAAAGTGCTTTATTTGTGTATAAGTGATGTATACTGCCTCCATCAAGAAAATCAAACACATATAAACCTTTCACTGGAAGAATCATAAACTATTAGTGGTCATTCCCATCATTTATAAAAATTGAACAGAAAGTTGCCCAAGTGGCACCATGCCAGTAACATCCTGCCTGCACAGTATTATATTACAACTTCTGCTATTTCAGAAGGACGGCCCATAGCCCTGCCATGGGCTTACTACAGGAAGGAAGTTTATTTGGCATAGGGAAAAGGGTTTCCATATCTCAAATATCTCTAGTTCTGCTAAATTCCCCAAACATTTACATATGTAAAGTTTAGTGTGGCTTTTATAGAAAGGAGCTTGTATTTAGGATCAGCAGTACAGAAACCAAAAGGACCATTGAAACATACCCCCATTTTCTTCTTTCTTGATGTCTTCATCCTCTGGATTGGGACTTTCACGAGATGAACCATCCTGTGGCTCAGGTTTCTTCAGTAACGCAGGGTCTATTTGTGCTTTCAGGAGTTCCAGGGTTTCCGCCAGCTCATTCCTGGTCCTACATCGGATAAAGTAACAAACAGGTAATTAAGTCTTATAAAAATCACAATACAGAGATATAATTGTATATGCACTTTACAGGATGTGTGAATAAGCCCAACACAAAATTTAAAGCAAATTACATCAGACATAATTTTATCATATAGTGTAAATATTAATACTACTAGCTGAATCGTGTTAACATTCAACTCAGCCATGTAATACAAGGAAAATGGTTCAAGAAAGGAGCAGGTAACACAGACCCTCAGATATGAACCATCATCATTATATATGAACAGATGTGACTTGAAAATTAGCCTGGACAGCAACAGAAAACAACTCATTTCACTTAAAGTATTCTTGTTTACCTGACATCTATGTGCATTTACATGGTATCTTTTCACATATGCACTGTCTGGTAAGAAAGGACAACCATATACATTTCACATACAGCAGGATACATCTTTACAAGAACGGGTTAAGTTGAATTGAGATAAATTCCTATCTTCGTGTATCGCAAAAGATGGTAAAATAGGAGCTGCAGGAGCACATAGCTGCCTTCATCCCACAGTATATGGTGGGAAATAACGTACATTTATCCTTTATTCAACAAGGACTATTTTTTTCACTGTCGGTAAGCCCTACAATTCTTGATGAATTCTTGGGGGCAGGAACACATCCCCTCAAATCTCTCTCACTGATAAAACCACAATTTCCTCAGTCTCCCAATCCTGCTACCTTCATGTGACACTTCACTCCTCACATCCAGTCTCCCTCCCAGTCCTGTCGCCTCCTCCTTATAATCTGCAATAATACACAGTCTTCTGGAAATCTCTACACTACCACCCCATAGCCTCCAGAAACCATTTCAAATTACTCAGCCGCACCTACAAAGCCCTCAACAAGACCACCCCTTCATACACCTCAGAATACTCTCCCTCAGGTCTTCTTAGATCTAGGTCAGACCTCTGATGACCACATCTAACCAACACCCATACTCTCTTCAGCACCCTTATTGGACACAATAGTGACCTGACTATGCACTTCCATGTAGACCCGTCTTGGTCATCCTGCTCCTCGATGTACATGCGGATATTGTGATCCTGATCCAGTTGATACCAGTACATTAAGCCGTCCTTATCCCGCCCTAGTGGCTGTACACGCATGGCGTCGGCGTCCTCTTCATTGATGGCATTTTTAAACTTCAGATTGTCATCAAACTGACACTCACACAAGTGCTGCAAGAAGAAGAGATTTAAGATAGCGCCTTCAGCCTTCCAGAGCAAGCAAACGTTTCACAGACACCAGGTTATTCTATCACAAATAGAAATCAAAGCAACGCAAAAGTCAGTAAAAGGGCAAATGAAGACATCCCCATGCTTAAAGATGTACAGTATTACTTTATCAATGGAAATATATTCAGCTAAACTTCCCGCAATAGGCGACATGTTTCACTGTACATGAAAATGTATGTCTCACGTGCTCACAGTGGGGGCAGCTATTTTGTGGGTCGAATCAATATTCATGAGAATGCAGCCTATCAGTGTCCTCGGATCTCAAACATCCAACGTATTCTTTTTTTTAGGATACACAATTATAATTCCTTCAGTTTGTTGCAGTGAGCAGTGACCTTTATAGTACAGGAAGAACTTACATACAAAAAACTAACAACTAAAACAGCTAATCTAAATAAAAACAAACATACTATGCTGAAAACAATGACATGCTAGGCTGGTAATAAATCAGTAATAAATAAATTACTGTGGGCAGTGGTTACAGGTATAAGACACTTGTAGTTGTCTAGTAGATTATACATATCTGGTATCTCTAGTTATTGTGCCACTAAGAACATCAGCCAAACCTACGTTAATTAGCACTCAAGCTGGTTCAAGAGTATTTAAGATTTAATGTATAATTTAAAGAAAGATAAAGTTCCAGAACTATTTTAGAGTTTTACTGGCCAATTGGAGCATGTAACTTATACCTGTGTGTTTCCTCTAGCATCTCTCTGGATGCAGGGATAACAATGAGGAATATGGGGCTATGTGATGGGAAGTTCACAGACAGCTAACAACGCTGGCCTTTCCCCAGCTCCAGAGACACAACAACTGGGGGTAACACCCCAACATACATTACCTTCAGTAGTCCCACTTTACACTCCAAGCTCATCTCCTGGTACCCCTTCTTCTCCATCTCCCAGGCCCATGTGCTGTTGTAATCCTGGCAGATCTGTATATAAAGACATTAATGGTTAGTCGCAGGCCTGATGAGGTTTCTTAATGTACAGAAACATTTACATCTTCAGATAAACCTTTACTTAAGTAAAATTATGTTGTAGAATTCCTATCCTTGCATCAGATACCGTACTTAGTAGATCATTATGATATTATGTTACACCATAGAGCTGCAGTTGTCACTATACATACGTCTGGATAGTGGGATTATTAGAGATCCTCCACTAACAGACATATAACATTGTTCCCACACTACAGTCCTTGCAGGGTGGGCCTCGTTGGATGGGACATCCTCATGTCAGATTAATGAGGATCCCAACCAAATGTAGCCTGTGGATAGGGTTTAATGAGTTTATGTAAAACGACATACATGATAAACTTTTACACACCTATAGTCCTACTAAATATTACCCAGTGCACCACTGGAGTACAATTTGCAGATATATACAAATCCAGTCTGGAGATAAGGATTTAAGATAGATTTTTCTACCTTGTAAGGAGAAAAACGTGTAAATTTTCTGTCAATATTGATCACAGTAGAATATCTTATGGTTACATTATGTTTAATACACTAGAAATAATCACAAACTGTACCTTGATTAAGTATTTTTCCCATCTGTCAAGTGTGACTGACTTTCCAATTTTCCTCATAAGCTTCAAGTGGAGCTCAACCAATGCCTTTGACACTGCAGAAAGTAGATGAGAAACATTGCCTTGAACACTTTTTCCTTCTGTAAGAACAGTTGCCAGTCACATACAATAGGTCTAACCTCAGGAGATTCAGCATGCTCTTGGATAGAAATCGTTCTAACACAACTGCAGAAAACCCCACATTCAGCAATGCAGCACTAAGTGTTAAGCACTTACAGGATAATAATATCACCAGGGACACAATAGCTGCCTGTTTTCCAGGGGTTGTCAGTCAAAACATTGCCCAGGGGTCAGTGCTCCCAAATGAAAGATTCCAATTCCATTTCCACTGTACTATCGATAAGTAGGCGCAGAGATTACCTCCTGGACTCTGATTATTGCCTTCATTCAGCAGTATTCTACATCCAGGGAACTCTGTGCACATTACACAACACCCCTCTGTTTCTCCACTGAGTGGTGCTTACGGCTGCACACTTCTCTTAATGAAGGGGGGATTCACCAGCCTTTTGTTAATTGGTAATTAAAGAATAGTGAATGAATTGGGTCAGGTTATGGGTACAGAAGAACCATCACAGAGCTGAGCATGGCAGAATGTTTCAGTGGGATCACTTACAGTCATGGCCAAAAGTTTTGAGAATGACACAAGTATTGGTTTTCACAAAGTTTGCTGCTTCTGTGTTTTTAGACCTTTTTGTCAGATGTTGCTATGGTATACTGACGTAAAATTACAAGCATTTCATACGTGTCAAAGGCTTTTATTGACAACTACATTAAGTTTATGTAAAGAGTCAATATTTGCAGTGTTGACCCTTCTTTTTAAAGACCTCTGCAATTCATCCTGACATGTTGTCAATCAACTTCTGGGCCACATACCGACTGATAGCCGCCCATTCATGCCTAATTAATGCTTGGAGTTTGTCAGAATTTGTGGGTTTTTGTTTGTCCATCCGCCTCTTGAGGATTGGCCACAAGTTCTCAATGGGATTAAGATCTGGGGAGTTTCCTGGCCATGGACCCAAAATTTCAATGTTTTGATCCCCGAGCCACTTAGTTATCACTTTTGCCTTATGGCAAGGTTCTCCATCATGCTGGAAAAAGCATTGTTCACTACCAAACTGTTCTTGGATGGTTGGGAGAAGTTGCTCTTAGAAGATGTTTTGGTTCCATTCTTTATTCATGGCTGTGTTCTTAGGCAAAATTATAGCCAGATGTGGTAGCCTTGACTGTAGGGC